>NC_056734.1:492181576-492329076 GCF_019279795.1 Protopterus annectens
ATGCAAAATGTGTTATTCTTTTAAAGGGTTGGGAGGATGGCCTAATGGTTAAGGTGCTTGCCTTGCAAACACAAGGGATAATTGGCTAGGCTTATCAATAGCTCACAAGGGCAGTTCACCTAGTACTAACCTGTGAATTAGAGTAATGTTCCTGATTTTAAGTCACTATTATTTTTGGCTTTGTTCAGAAGTCTTAGCCAAAGAAGTTACTAGTTACATTAACTAGTGTTTTGCCAGTAATTATAAAACATCCTGAAAGAGAAAACCATACCTGAAGACTGGAAGTATTAACGCTCTTAAAATCCAAGGTTTGCACTGAAATCAGTCACTCTGGGCCACTGATCTCTCTAGTATTTATGTTGCTTATGCTCATTTTCAGTTTTATCCTAACAGGATCATATCACAGCCCTGTTCAGTTAAAGAGTGTAATCAGAACATTAGTGCATTTTTCTCTTCATTTTTCCCCAACCAGCATCAGCTCTTGTGGGGATGATTAAGCCCCCGCCCCCATAACCAGAGCTGTTGCAAGTACCTAAACCTGGCTATGTTGTTAGTTTTAGTGGAGAGAATATCTATCAGTAGAGCTTAACTAAGCAAGGATCACTATGTCAGTGTTAAAATATTTAATGGAAGTGTGAAGCCCATTGCTTGACAAAACACTGTTACCATATCCAGCGATATCTTTGAGTTTTAACGTACATATAAATAAGCGTTATTATTACCCACTTGATTTGACAGGCATGTTACAAAATATCAAGATATTAAGATAACTTGCTGTGGTTGGGGGGCCCCAGGACCAAGGGAGCCCCAATGACTACAGAGTTCATAGTGCTGGCTATGCTCAGAATAGGATTCTGGGATGCACAAGAGGTCATCTGCCAACCCTGAATTATTTTCTTCTCTTATTCAAGCTAGCACAGAACAGAGCATGCAGACAAATTCAAGAACAGAACATCACCCACAGTAGGCAGGAGGAGTGGTCATTAACATTCAGATAAGATGCAACACAGAAAAGTAGGCTGTCGGGGAAACTAAAGAGTAGGAAAAGGATACAATAAATGGTAAGGCAGAACAAGAAAGCACAAAATAAAGGGCAGGAAATGGTGCATAAACTAAAGAAGGTGGTGGGACGTAGGTGAATTAATTTTGCCTGTCTGTGATAGCAGTGTGGATCAGGGACTTGCAGGACTGTAAGGCTGAACTGGATGCATTAGACAGGGGATTCTGAGAGTTTATATGGTTATGAGGTACACTTATGTGGAGCAACAGAATCAGGAAGGGCAGAGCAGAACAGAGATGAAGTGAGAAGAAGTGGGAGAAGAAAGCATAGAACAAGAGCTGGGTCATGGTCAAATGAGGCCTTGGGCAGGGTAATTGACCACCCCCCCCCACACACACACACCCTGCAGCTATTCCAGTGTCCCATTATTTGTCTGTCTGTCCTCAGTTTCCATAAACACTGTTCAAACTGTAAGCATATTTACTATTTTCTTCTTTACTTTTGAACTGAAGACAGAGATTTGGATTTAATCTAAAACTTTTAATTTATTTTTCCTTTGTTGACTAGATTAGTCCCACTAGGCTAGTAGTCTGTCTTCAGGGAAGACCCTTATTGGTATTTATACTGCTAGGAAAAATTTGGTCAGGTCATTGGAGAACTTCCCCCTCCTCTTTTCAGTGGCATAGCTCAGGTGGATCTAAAAGATGTCACAGCACTTAAAACATTAACACAGGCAGATGAGGCCTTTGTTTAACATCCATCTGAAGGACAACAAACTTAGGAGTGCAACATCCTCTTAAAACGCACTGTAGTGTCAGCAATACATCTACATAGTGTGGGAGTAATAGAACCCGTAGCTTTTTACACCAAAGATGAGTATGCTACCTGTTGTGCTACTAAGATTTCTTTCAAATTTTATAGCACAGACACTGATGGCTATTTGTTATTGCATACTGAAAACAAACTTAGCATGAGCAACAGTAAACTTCTCTTCCCTTGAAGATCACTTTCATTGAAAATGCATTGAAGATCACATTCATTAAAAATGCACTGAAACTCAATTTTATTAAAAATATACTGAAACTCAGTTTAATTAAAAATGCACCCGGCAATTGGCAAATTAAGTGTACCTTGGTCCTTGGGCTGTTTTCAAACCATATAATAATGCATTTCTTGATACTGAGTTTTAAGCCATGGCTTTGGCACCAAGCATTTGTCTATATTAAACCTTCTTGAAGGGTGTTCTTGACTTGGTAAAATTCAGTGACTGCTCCCAGTTTGCATTCATCTGCTAACTTGGGTTAACCAGAGTCCTGTGACATTGGCTTTTCCATCTGAGAAGTAGATGCCAAGGTGAAGTCAACCTAGCATGGGTCTACTTCACAAACCTGAAAGCTCACTTACCCAATTTTCAAAAGACTGTGACAAAAAAAATGAAACTCCAGAAGACCAACCACTCAGAACACCAACATTTCACTACAGGTAAGTAACCACTTACCACTTGGCCAACCCTGCAAACAAATTTAAACTGAAGCAAAGAAAATCCACCCATGTGGGGGATTTTCCCCCCACATCCCTCAACTAAATATACCAACTCCAAAATTGCACTGTTGCAGAGGTAAGGGGCAGAGGTCAACATGCTGGCCAAGTGGTTACTTACCTGTAGTGAAATGTTGATGTTCCGAGCGGTCGGTCTTCTGGAGTTTCATCTTTTTTCATCTCAGTCTTTTGAAGTCAGGTAAGTGAGCTTTTGGGTTTCTGAAGGGAACCCCCTAGCACAGAGCCCTGAGGGACTCCACTGGTGACCAGCCTCTTTCTGGAGGTGGCCTCACCTATGCTAACCTCCTGGGTCCTATCACTGAGCCAGCTAGCTATAAAGCTTATTATAAAGGGGTTTATCGTATAGAAGATTAAGGATCTTGTCTACTTTATCCAAGGTACAGGGCTTGAACCTCAGCAGGTTAATTAACTAATCTGCCTTTCCTAACTAGGGCATTAAACTCACTCACACAAACACACACACACACACATACACACACACACACACACACACACACACACACACACACACACACATACACACACATACACCTGGTGTTCAGTCAATTCATCATGAGCAATTGCAAAAAGAGAAGAAATACACACACACACACACACACACACACACACACACACACACACACACACACAAATACGCACATACACCTGCATTTATTCCATTTGTTACAGGCAGTTAGTTGCAAAAAGAGAAATGCACACAGAGCTTTTGCTACTATAAGTACCTGCTTAAGACATCTGTTTGCATAACTATCTGCTGCTATGGAATTTCCCCACTGTTCCACTATCTGAATTGATTACTGCTGCATTCAGTCTGTTCATTACAAAATTTTACACAGTAGTTCCTACTGCAAAAAAATACACACCTTCTGCTTCTATCCCCTAGTATCTTGCTTTCTGCTGTTCAGTTACTTATGGAATTTTGCACAACAGTTATTGCTGCTAAAATAAGAAATATATTTGCCTACAGAAATTGTGCACTAGTTTCACTTTATTGTGCATGTTTGCATGCCTGCCTTTTCATTGGCTGAATGCATCCATGCCGAGAAGCAGGAAATCTTAAAGCTGCAGTAGGAACTTGTTTCATGGATGCTGAAGAGCAGGGGAAAATGTTTTCAATGTTAAATTAATGTTGTGGCCAGGCCTTCAACCAGCCCCAGGCCCTAGGCAGTTGCCTAGGTCACCTAGTGCTGGATCCAGCTCTGCATAGCACTAGCATAACTTGAAGAAGGAAAAGGCTAGGCAGAGGCCTGATGTTTAAGAGATATAATCAAAAGCAAAAGCATGCACAAAAAGAAGAGGAGGAGGAGAAATCTAAAAAAAAGAGGACAGGTGGAGAGGAAGTGCACGTGAAAGAAGAATTTCAGGGTATGAGGCAAAAACAGGCAATCAAGAACAGACAAAATTTTAAAAGAGCTAGCCAGTTATTTCCCCCTAATTATTTTGTTGTTCATTAAATGAGGAAGGATGAGCTGGAGGGGAGGTGGAATCCATGCACATAATGGACAAAGAAAACTAAAAAAGTAATTTATTTTTACTATCTTTATCCAGTGAAGGAATTGTCTGGCTAAATAAATTATCATTCTGAAATCACTCCTTCTACCTCCTGTTGAGGAGTAAATCCTTCTATATGGCATGCCTCAAAAGTACACTAACTAAAGATTCTATTATTACAAACTGGGAACTTTTTTCCTGCCCCCCCCCCCCCCCCCACACACACACACAAGACACAAACAAAGACCTTGTTCGTCTTATTCTTGGATTCTCACTCTGAAAACAGAGCACCTGCATCTACACCAAAATGCATCTCTTAATGTCATTTTAGAACGACTTTGTCACTCTAAGGCTATCCTTTCAGATGGGTCTGTTTCCTGAGCTCAGTACCGAAAATTGCAGATTTAAAGGTATAGTAACCTGCATAGCAGTCATACATGTACATGTGGACAGAGTTTAGCTGCACTGCCTGATACGCTAACTACCTTTTTTCCTTTTAGCATCCAGAGACATGTCAGCCAGAACAAAAATAATAAAAGCTCCAAGTATGTGCTGATTCATTGAAATATAAAAACATCAACACTGAACTGATCAACACCAGCATATAAAAGCATCAGCACATCACAAAAATAACAAAATTGGAAAACAAATGCAAAACACTTGCACACACTCCCACCCCATAATGCCAAAACCTTCAAAGTGTCTGAAAGTTTCAGCACTAGTTTCCCACACTTACCTTATCCACACACATTCAATTTTCCATTCAGCTAAGATCTTAAGAGTTCAATGAAAGGAACATTCAATGGCATTTCAAAGTCATTAACTCCATTGAGAAACAGCCAGTCTAGCACAAACAGAACCAAGCAGCCTTGTTTTATTGCCCAACATATGATATACCTTTATATATTTTCTGGAAGCACAACAGACTCAGTCATCAGTTATCCCGTTTTTTTCAGCATTAAAATCTACTTGTTCTAAGTTGGATAGGGGTAAATTAATGACTATATTTAGCTACTTTATAAATGCTATCTAAATTCATAAATTATTAGGAACAACAACAACATTAGGAACAATGGATTGTTCCTGAAACATAGTTCACTTCAATGCTTCAAAATGCCTGAAAAATAAGCCTTGCAAATGGGAGTAGGCAAAGACTGTGGAACCAGAAGCAGAAGGGACAGAAGCAGACATTTCAAAGAACATTTTCCTCTCATTGGGTTCCCAATTTAAATGTTCAGAAATTATATTTATGAATACACCAAAACTGAAGTCCTCATCATTGAGGGCCATCATCAACCTCTTCCTCCCACTGTGAAATCCTTAGCTCCATAACTGTATATTCACCCTCGTTTTCATTCAATTCTGCAGACAAGTGATGTGAAGCCACATATTTTTTTTTCATTTTCAGGCTCCTTTGTCAAAGTTATTAAAGTAAAATTCTTCATAAAGCATTTCAGGATCTTTGACTGGTTGAATTCAAAGTAATCCAGATACTCCTGACATATTAAAATGAATGCAGGTATTTCCTGTGGTCATACCCTGCAACTATTTAAACATTCTTAGGGTAGGGACTGTAAAATTATACCTGTTCATGTCTATAATTTTTTCTAAAACTTCCTCAGCCTAAGACAAACTGCAAGCTCCTTTTCTTTCTTCTTACTTTGACTTTTTTTATTCAGATGGTTTTTAACATTAAACAAAGTTACCATCCCACATAGTATGTAAGCTGGTTTACCTATGGAACTTTGATGATTAACTTTTCTACTCACCATTTATCGAAAACTAAATAGTAAAAATAGTGAGCCAAAGAAAAAAAAAACATACAAATACAAAAATGTTTTTTTTGCAGGTGGTGCAACCCCCCCCCCCACTCCCCACTATGTATGGAGCAAGTTCCCACACCACCCAAAATTACATATATCAACTCTGTGATGGGAATACAGTGAAGAGAAGAAAAAAAATCCCAAAAAGCACACCACCTGCTTGCACAATGAAACTGACTGCAATACTAAATTCTCACACTTGAACCACTTGACCACCAGTGCAGAGAAGACAGGTAGGTAAGGCATGCAAAATAAACCCCTTCTGCCTAACTGCTCAGACTGCATCTCATCAGCAAGAATCAGTAAAGTCTGAAGGTTAAGACAACAACAGATAAATAAGCCTGTTGAAACAATGCCACAGTTTCTTTTTTGTCCCTCCTAGTAACACCAGGAGCCTTGACTAATGAAACATAAATGCAAAGAGACTCCTCAGCCCAAACTATATATGTGTGAGACATACAGTTAAGCAAAACATTGAAAATAAAATGCTATTTAAGTCTAAGAAATGCTGTCAGCATTAAAACGACATTTCTCTACCCAGTCTAACACAGCAGATTTCACTAAAAGCCCTTTCATGTAAGTCAAAGCAAGTAGAACTAAAACAGCAAAATAAGAATTTGTAATCATCCACTTCATAAAACATTGAAACTACTTTCAAATGATTTTTTTTAGTTGAAGCAGATGACCAGCATGAAGATATTCAGCCAATTGCTTTTTCTTGTTTTTTTCCTTTGTTTTTCTTCCACATGCCAGCCAATCATCAAATCACCTTTCATTGGTTTTGAGCTTGTTTATACCTCCATATCTGTTATCCTCAGTACAGAAGCAAAAGATGACAAGAGAGACCACTGTACAGACAGCCCAGTGGCAGCTGGTGACTTCAAATTAAAGGGGGGCTGCAGGAGACAGCTGAATAGGTGGGGCCAATGGGAAGGGGTCTGGCCAACTAGAAAGGGGGGGGGGGCTATGCTCAAAACCACAACAACTGGAACTTTAATTAAATACGCTGCCCTGGGTGCCAAACCATCATTGCGAAAGTCCAATCAAGACAAAATGAAGTGTAGAAGAAAAACATATTTCAATGCATTGGGTATATGACAACTTACTTAATATCTAGATAGAAACACAAAGGTTGTGATGCATGAAAAAATAAATTACTTTTTTTAAATACATTACTGGAATGCCAGTCAATCTCAAGTATAAAAAAAAAAAAACAAGCAGCACTCAACTCAAACCACTTCTCCTTGCACTGCAGTTCTAATTTATATTCAGCTTTATAAAATTACCAAGTAACATGCTGAAAGTAGCAATCTGTGTGTCATACTCCCACTTGTAAAAATGTTTCTTATCCAAAAAAGACCTGCTGCCTGACAACAACTATCTACTTGTTTTATGGGGAAGACACGATCAATGTAAAAAATGAACAGCAAACAAGAAACAAGCTCAAGATAAACTGCTTAAAGGATTACTGCACAAGTTATGGACCACACATGATAGATTGGCATTCTGTTTAGTTTACAGGTAAAGCCTGCAAAGATGACTGCAAGTCTTTAACAAATGTAATGAGCTTCTGAAAATACTGTAATCCTGTCCTTTATTACAAATACTGTCATATGCATTTCAATACCTAAGGTTTATACATTATCTAGGTATGTAAATATTCTCTGCATGGCAACAACGAAAAGGCTTTCAATGTCGGTAATTCTTTAACAGTATGCTTATTAAAGCTTAATTGCATCTTACAATCTCCGACAAGCTTACTTGATGGTCATTAAAGCATTGCTACTTAAACATAGAGCAACAGGGCACTGCGACAGCATGCATTTTCTGAATAATAAGAAGCATAAATCAACAGTATAAAAATATGACAGAAAACCAGAACATTCTGCAAAATCAAGGACAGATGAAAAGCCACGGTCTTACTTGTGGTCTACCTTGTATGGGGGAATACTCTGCATAACTGCTCCTTGCCTTGCTTGGACACATCCAGAGCCACTACATGGGGGAGTGGGGTGCAACAAGTATGTCATAATTTGAAATGTCTCTGGCTGACAGTGATGGCTCTGACACTCATACCTCACAGCAAGAAATCTGGACAAAGCCATACATAGAAGTGGGACACAGGCCCAAAAATAAGGACAATTTTTAAATATTGCTCTTATAAACTTAGAAAGTAGTAGGTCTTGCACAAGTATGAATTTTCTGAAAGGTATGAAATCTGAAACTCAAATGTCTGCCATTATTTTCTAACTTCAGTCTTTAATGACTTGCCACTAATTTGCCAGAAAACCACAATTTTATGAAAAACAGACCAAAAATGTGATGCAAAATATAAAATTGCCACACAATACAGCTAGGAACCTGTCAAAGAAGGGACACCTTTTTAATATTAGTACTGTTAACTTGAGCAGCTGACAAAATAAGAGCATCTACATGCATTTCTGAAATAAAAGTAATCTATAACTCTGATCATTACAGCTATTTATAATTGTAAACCCTCCATGTTTTCTCCCAAAATTGCCATTTTGCAGAGGAATTATTAGGGGGAGAGCAACATTTTGAGCCAAAATTGGAGACAGTTGAGAGGCTTGGATATTCTTAATTCTATGTTGTTGTTTGGCTTTTTCCCAGTAAGGGGTCACCACAGCGGAACTTGGGTCTGCTAATGATTGGCAGTAGACTTTTTTTACGAAACACTGAGGTGCCAGCTCGATGCCCAACCTTCAACAAAGGCATGCCCATTTACGCATGCATGTCTTTCGAATGCTACCCAACCGCGGGGAGGACATGCAGACTCCACACAGAAGGCACTCCCAAGCCAAGCCAAGAATTGAACGGGAGAACCTCTTGCTGTGAGGTAACAACACTACCGCCATACCACCATGGCATACTTAATTCTATAAAGCAATTTATTTGCATGTACCTCTCAACCTCTTAATGCAGGAAATCTGGACAAGGTCAAATATATTGGGGAACATACAAATAGTACTAAAATTGCTCTTGTATAAACTTAAGACAGTTAGTAGAATACCAGGTCTTGCTTTAGCATGCATTTTTCTGAAGGTTATGATGTCTGAAACTCAATGTCTGTCATTTAGTGACTTCATTCTTAAATGATTTTGCCAGAAAACCACAAATTTTATGAGGAACAAACCAAAAATAAGAAACAAAAATCTATTTGTTCTGCAAAAATCTGGACAGTTGAGAGGTATAGTTTAGCTGGGGCTATCTTTGAGTTTGCTGCCCTTCCCCCCTCACAAAAATATGGTCGAATGGAGCCTCCCCCCTGCAGCCATTCCAGTGTCCCATTCCTTGGTTATTTCACCCCATTTACCATAAACACTGTAATGTACATACTGCTTTACTTCTGCGGTGATTTGGATTTCATTTGAAAGTTTTATTTTGCATTTTACAGCACAAACTTTATTAGATATCTGCTAAACAAAGCAATGCAGTCTCACAATGAAAATAGACTTAGCATTAAAACGTCTCTGCCTTTGAAACTCACATTCATTGAAACAGCATTGAAACCCACATTCAAAGAAAATACATTTTGCCAGTGGCAGATAAAGATTAACTTTGGGCTGTTTTCAAAATCATAGGCCCCTTGAATACGAAACATACACGTGCTCTTTGATATACCTTCCTGATTGTATTAAATTATATTCCTTGTACAATACAGTACAGTTGTTAGAGGGAATTTTAAATTTATTGTTTTGAACATTTTTCCAGTAAACAATGAAACAAAATGCATGCACCATTAATGACAAAATTGCCCAATTCAGAACATTTCCATCATAAAAAAGTCTACTCAAACTTCTACAGTCCACCAGTATCAGTAAATATGCACACTCTGAAACAGTAAAAGTCCTATAAATAATTCCACATTAAAGAAATCTGTAACTAATGAAGAGGTTGCCGCTAGCAAACAACTTTATATGTCATTGTTTCATCTACAAATAAAGTGCCTGTTGCTCTTGAGGAATAAATTGCCTATGTTGCATTAAAAAATGATAAGCTAGTAATATCTCAATAGGGAATGGATGGCAAACTGATAACAGGTTCATCGTTACTAGGTATCTTTGCTAAGAGGGACTGCAGCATCCACCCCCTTTACAACACAGTACAGTATCACCAATGCATCTACTTACTGTGGGAGTAGAACCCACAGCATTCTGCATTAAACACAAGTACACTACCTGTTGTGCTATTAACAGTGCAAGCAAGCTTAGCATAAGCAGCACTAAACTTTTCCCTGCAGCTCTCAGCTCCTTGTAAAATCTACTCGACACTCAGCTGTATCTCTGAACTTTGCAGCACAAGAAATCTGGAAAAAGCCAACATTTATGGGGGGAACAAAAGCCCAAAAAACAGGGACACATTTTAAACTTTGCTTGTATAATCTGGAAAGTAGCTAGAATAAAATGCTGTGTTACTACCATACATTTCACTGCCAAGTCTTGAACCCAGGGGGACCCTATGCAAAACAGTCAGAGGAACCTACCACTATGCCATATCATCTGTTTTGTGAAAGAGAGGAAGACTGAAACTTAAATTGCTACCATTTAGTGAATTCAGTTCTCACCATAGCTCTCAACCTTAGCACAAAAAACCTGGATGAAGCCAATAATGGGGGAAGACAGTCCCAAAAATAGGGACAAATTTCAAATATCCATGTTATAAACTTAGAAAATTGCTAGAATAAAAGGTTTTGTGTTACCATGTACTTTCTGAAGAATATGAAGTCTGAAATTCAAATGCCTGTTATTTTTATTTAACATTTGTTAACCAGGAAAGTCTAACTTGGAACAAAAGCCAGTTTTCAGCAGAGCAAAACACTTACTTATAAGACGGGAGGACATGCAGACTCCACACCAAGGCACCCCAGCCAAGCATCAAACCAGAGAACACGTAGCTGTAAGGCAACAATGCTACCAATGCACCACAACACTACTGACTTTGTATTAGCCAAGATAAAATAAATCATATTATAAAAGGTGAGATGATCTGAAGAAATAATAATAAAAAGACACTGCTCTGGAATATACTTCTCTTTCAAACACACAAGCATTTCAGCTCTGCCTGAGTAGAATTCTAAATAGTTGTCACAGCTCACTATAGGCAAAATGGAATGCATTACATTCAATTCAATTTCTAGCTGCTGATTTCATTTAGAATACATTAATTGAAAGCAGAGCTATGTAAGAAACAAACTGTAAGTGAAATGAATCTGTTGCCAGACCAAAAATACTTTTTTCTACACAATATGATGTATATTGTGTTCTGTAGCTCTCTGTTAAAATTTACCTCTCAGTGTTGCTTAGGGCTTCATTAAAAATATAATGAAATTGAAGATTAGTAAGTCAGAACGACAGTTATCAAATGAATAAAAAAAAAATTTTACTTCAAACAAGGAGTCAGCACTTTACTGAAGACGCAATCAGTCTAGCTGCAAAATGTTACATTCTGAATCTGTTAGTTCATAAAATCACTATATAACAAAACACCATAGTTGTGTTTGCTTACTTACTTCTGACAGATTCAGTGTTCAAGAAATGCATCATAAGACAAGCAGTTTGCAAGGAAAAACAAACACACAGAAGCCACATATTTTATGAGGAACAGAACAAATATGAGGCAAACATCTGCAAATTTTTTACAAATGGTGGTGGGTAGGGAATTCAAGCCCTTGCCACCTGCACCCAAGGTATAGTGGTTCAAGCCTGAGTTTTCTCTACCCACCACCATGTGTTCTCTTTAGCCACACACACACACTACCTGCAGCACCCTGATAGGTGAACCAGTCTTTTGTTCCACAGCAGCTAATCCAGTTGTTCCCCCTGAAAACAAGCTCCTCTTCTGCTGGTTTCTTACCCTTCCTCAGCCCGCGCATGCTAATGGCTGGTTTCCGGTTTAGCTTAGCTCTGTGAGAATAGGCTGGAGGATCCAGCCTGCTGATGACACAGTCCAGTTTCCTTCTTGTCTATGTGGTCATCATCGCACAGACTTCTGGGCTGGCAGGGTGGAGATGCCTTTCTCCTCTATCCAGACTGCCTAAGATAGCAGTCTTGAGTTCTGTGAGTACCCAGGAACTCCAAGCATGCATTTGTGGAGTTCCGGGACTCACTATTTTTTTTTAATTTTCTTGTACAGGTGGGGGGATATTTCTTCTTTTTTTTTTGTACAGGTGGGGGGCTGCAGTCCTGCAGTCCTATAGCACGAGCCACCCCTGAGACAGCCATGGAGATTGTTTTGTGCCCTTACCTGTATTTACCAATTCAGACCACAATGACACTTCTAATGGCCATAGTCCTGCCCCTGGGTGGGTAACAGAAGCACTCATTTCATTGTGAGGGTCGACATTGCTCTCCCCATGCACTTTTCTGTTTACACATGCAGGCTAATGAGGGATTCTTCCAGTGACTTGGTGGAACCATGCTAGCATTCCCTAGTCTTATATTGTTATGTTGCCTGCAAGCTTCCTGTTGTTGGCATGTCAACAGACTTAAGACTCTCCCACCCCACCCCTCTGGATGAATCTTTCAGAGCCTGAGCTGCTGTTTGAACTTAGGGTTCAAAGTCAGGGTTTTATCTCTCTATGTCATGGAAATGGGCCTATACAACTAAGGACTTTACTAGAAAATAATCTATCTGCAAACTGAAGATACCCACCATTGCCTCTGAGATCTGTGGCTGATGGGTAGTACTGCCAGTGACAGGTTGGTGAGCACAGTGGTATTTACTACATGAAAACATCAGTGAACAGTTTTCAAACCATTAGCAGGACTAATGTGCCAGGGAAAAAATGCAGTGACAGAGAGAAAGAATTGTTGTCAGTCTGACTGACAAACTTCTATTTCAGCACTCTACTGGGTATTAATTCCTGTGTTACCAACCTTTTAGTTCAGTACACTGCCAGCTATTAATTCTTGTGTTATCACCCTTTTAGTTCAGTATACTTGTTGTTTGTCTTTCGGCTTTTCCCGGTAAGGGGTCGCTACAGTGGAACTCCAGTCCGCTAATGACTGGCAGTAGATTTTTACGAAACACCGAAGTGCCAGCTCGATGCCCAACCTTCAATGAAGGCACGCCCATTTACACACTCATGTCTTTCGAACGGTACCCAACTGCAGGGAGGACATGCAGACTCCACACAGAAGGCACTCCCAAGCCCAGCCAAGAATCAAACAGGAGAACCTCTTGCTGTGAGGTTGCAATGCTACCACCGTACCACCGCGGCAGAATCTTTTAGTTCAGTATACTGCTGGGTATTAATTCCTGTGTTACCAACCTTTTAGTTCAGTACACTGCTGGGCATTTATTCCTATGCTATCAACCTTTTAATTCAGTACACTGATGGATATTTATTCCTGTGCTATCAACCTTTTACTTCAGTACACTGATGGATATTTATTCCTGTGCTATCAATCTTTTACTTCAGTATACTGCTGGGTATTTATTTATGTGCTATCAACCTTTTAGTTCAGTACACTGCTGGGTATTTATTCCTGTGTTATCACCCTTTTAGTTCAGTACACTGCTGGGTATTTATTCCTGTGTTATCACACATTTAGTTCAGTACACTGCTGGGTATTTATTCCTGTATCACCCTTTTAGTTCAGTACACTGATGGATAATTATTCCTGTGCTATCAACCTTTTACTTCACTACACTGCTGGGTATTTATTCCTGTGCTATCAACCTTTTACTTCACTACACTGCTGGGTATTTATTCCTGTGTTATCAACCTTTTACTTCAGTACACTAATGGATATTTATTCCTGCGCTGTCAACCTTTTACTTCACTACACTGCTGGGTATTTGTTCTTGTGTTAACCTTTTAGTTCAGTACACTGATAGATATTTGTTCTTGTGTTAACCTTTTAGTTCAGTACACTGATGGATATTTGTTCTTGTGTTAACCTTTTAGTTCAGTACACTGATGGATATTTGTTCTTGTGTTAACCTTTTAGTACAGTGCACTACCGCAACTTCATTGACATGCTTTTGACTTTGCAGTTCATTACACTGATGGATGACCAATCACTTAATGTAGTTTTTCTGAGCAAGCGTACTTGTACGAATCACATCTCCAACTGCTGATTTCCAGGTTAGAAATGTATAGGTACCCAATTCCCCATATGCAGTCTTCCACTTTAGTACACTGAGATGCCTAATCTGATATTGTTGAATTTCTAGTGCAGCATGCTAGTGGAAGCCCAGTCACTGGCTGTCAGTTTTACAAGTCAATATTCTGGGGTGTCAAATCACTTGCTGTTGACCTTGCACGTCCATACTTTATGGGAACTGAAAAACTCACTGCCTGCCATCCAGAATAGTATGGCATCCAAACATTCCACTGAGGTCCAATTCAGTGAGGCTATCTTTCACAGAAACTAGGTAAGCTGTCCTCTAAATAGGTGATATTAGGTAAGAGGATTTGAGGGGTGACCCTCCACATTACCCAGGGTGCTACTGATGCTCCTTTTGTATTTGAATTTCACTGAGTTGGTGAAGTTGCTTTAGTGTTTCCTGATGAAGCATACAATATCTGAAGAGTATACTGGTGAGCAAGCAATCTGCTATGTCAAATTTCCAATGCAATTTACTGGGGATATCCAATTCAACCCTGTTGGTTTTCCATTTCAGTAAATGGGAGAGACAGCCATTTAATTATTATAAATTTTTCAGTTCAGTACAGCAGTGGAATTGTGGTCTAGTGCATGTGTAAGTGTCACTCTACCATTACAAGCAAAGTATCTGTGCCATGAAAACACAATTTGAATCTCTACATAGCTGTATCCATATCCATATATACCTCTCTACTTCCCTAGTCAGGAATCTAATTAATATAGGATACATAGCTGTATCTGTATCCATATGTGCCTCTCTACCTCCCTAGTCATCAAGCTAATTAATATAAGATACACACACACACACACACACACACACACACACACACACACACACACATACACACACACGCATATACATACATATAACACATGCTAGAGTGTTTGCCTGGTGTCTACTCCACCGGTCGCATTTTCTCTTAAATTTTCCTTTCTTTTCCCTTGTGTTGCTTGCTTCTCATTCCTAATAAAATCCCTTGTCATGACAATCACATCCTTAATCCTAAGCTGTTCATCTTTCCATCATTTTCTTATTATTGCTTTTGTTTTGACCGCTCTCATTACTAGAGAATGCAGGGATTGTCCGTGATTTGGTCCCCTATACACTTATCTCCCAGCCTAGTAACATCAGGGTTTTAATTAGCTCTACTTGATTACCTTATATTTATTTCAACAACTCCCACAATTCCATTTTAAATTTATCCAGTTATTTATACTTTTAGAAGATGTGTTCCCCATCTTCTTTATCCCCCTTTATACATCTCCAAAAGCTTCTTTCTGCCTGCCAAAACATCTTCAATATAATCGGGGGTATAAAAATACCCATCAAGGCACTTCCAAGAAAATATTCTAAATTTCCTTAACAACATACCTTGGAACTAGGCATATGCCTTTCCATTGCTGCTCTGTAAATTATTTTCTCAGGCTCCTACCCCATTCCCTCTGGCTATCTTCTGCCTTCCCTCTGTACATCTCTACTAATGTGTTATAAGCCCCAGTAATTAATTTACCATTTGGTGCAATCTCCTTTCTAGCTTCAGTCAGGAGTTATATTGTCTTTGACCTGTTTGTTTCCCTTTAGCTTGTCATATGCTTCCTTATATTCTCTAATCAACACCAAATATCTTATTTTCTCATTCTACCATCACTTCTTCCCAAGTCTTTAGACTCACATCTTGTATTAATTGTTCTTAAAATCTTGGCCCTTTTCATATTCTCCTCCATTCTCTTGCTGCCATTACCCTCTTTTTGTCTTTTCCCCTGGTTCATTTTATATCTAATGGAGCCCATAATAGTTGCCATGCTTGCACTCTCTTCTTTCTCAATATATCTCCCAATATGTCAATAAATATGTTTCCGAGAGCACGCTTATGCTCAGAACCCTAACTGGTTCACCTCATCTCTTCTTGCAGCTTGACTAGTAATCATTTTATTCCATTTGAAAGCATAATTTTATGTTTGAATTGCATATACAAGCTTAGTGTGTGTGGCTATATAATATGTTGCACATATAAGTTTAGTGCGTGTGGCTATGTAATATGTCTCCAGATCTGGCAGCCCTAGTTCCCCCTGTACAGAGGGTAAGATACATTTTTTCCCACCTTGCCCTGTATTTTTTTTCCTGCCAGATAAATTCCTTACTTTATTTTTTTATTTAGTTTATCTCATATTCTTTTCTCTGGTCTTGCCAGGAATGCTTTCCCTGCAAACAGTGCCAAAGAGATCACAAACATTTTCACTGCTTGTATTTTTGCACTCTATATCCATAAACATTGTTGTATTTTATCAGCTTACTTCCTTATGAGTTCATCCTACATTTCTCTAGCTGACTTATCCTTATCCTTGCCTCTCTCTCTCTCTCTGTCTCCAACCACACCCCTAAATACTTAATCTCCTGGTATCCACAAGGAAATAAGTATTCCTACACTAAGTCATAGCATGGGGCATGATTCTGCATACTTGTTGCTTAAGGTTTTATTTCATTAACTTTGCATCCTGTAAACTTCCTTTATTGTCTTAGAATGCATAACAACTCAGGTACATCATTACCGGAGTGAGTGATATAAATTAGTATATCATCTGCAAGCAATATAATTTTTTCTTGCCTGCCAAACCAATTGTACCCCTATATTGGTGAGTCCCTAATTTTAATATCCAATGGTCCTTTATATAATGTAAACAATAAGAAAAAAAGAGAGGTATCCCTGACTTGTTCCTATCATTAGCCTAAGCCTTACTGACAACTGTCTCAAGATTTTAATAAATGCGTCTCACTACAGGTTGCATTTTAAGGATGAAAAATAAAAAAATATTATGTTAGTAAAAATGGTTGCTCTTTTGAAAGACAAAGACAAGATGATACTGTTTAGAAAAACAGAATCATATTTATTTATCTTATACCAATCAGCTGGGTACAGGATTTCAAAACATATTTTGATAGAAAAGAAACAAGAAGCGTGGACACAATGCAACTGAAAGAACTTATTAAGAGAATGGACAGGCACTTAGCTGAAAATAAAAAGACTTCTTAAAGTTGAGATACTGATACAATTAAAGATTATTTTAGTTAATGCATTCTTGTGATATATAAAGTACGTGTAAAACATGCTTATTTTTCAGACCCTACACGACTAGTATCCATTAAGCAGAAAGAATATCATAGGAAAGTTAGGAATGCATTGATAAGGACAGATGAAGGCTTTCAACAGGATGTGGTGAATACTGACAGACTGGAATACATATAGAAAGAGCATATTAATATAAGAACTTTTATGGTCCATGGTCTTCATGGTGGACAATGTTAAATAAAAGAGTGATCAAGGAATATAGAATTCTGAGGAGAAGAAGAAGAATTAGAAACTTAGATAAAAAAGAATATATAAAAATTATAGAAAGGGAGCAATAAAACTGAAAGAAATTTTTATGCATATTTTATTAGGAAATAAGAAATATATAGAAAGAATGTGGAAAGAAATGTTGCTTAAGGAAACAACGGCTTATTTTCTATTAAAAGAAAAAAGTAGGGAGTATCCCCCTATATTGGGTAAACAGATCAAGAAAGTAAATAATAAAATGACATCTTTAATAAATACTAAAAGGTGACTTATTCAGAAGATCATATACTAGGGGTGGTTGAAATATATTTGAAAGGTTCATATGGAGGTGCAGAGGGTTACTAAAAGTGACAAGGAATAGCATATGGGCATTGAAAGCAATGTTGGAAGACTTTCCTTTCATCATAGACCATTTTCCCCAGAAGAAATCTGAATAGCTTTAAAGAAAGTACAACTGGACAGGTTGAAAAACAGTTTTATAACAAATCAGAGACTGACAACTGAAATTAGGAGTAAAAATATTTAATGATTAGTTTATAATACAATATTTGGAAGAACATTTTGTAGGATGCTTAATTAAATTTGAATAAAAGAAAAAGGTCAGAAAATAGAAACCAAATGGAGGCATTTAACAATCTTAAAATATTATTATAAGTCGCTGGCCAAAAAATTACATGTTAGTCTAGATTCAGTGCTACCCATGATAGAGGAACCAGAAATGTATGGGTTAGGAAAAGATAAGAATGTGAACAGTTATTATTGCTGATTAGGAATATGATCTGTATAATAAATGAAGTCAAATAAGTTTAAGAAGATAGGAATGTGTTACTGAAGCCTTTGACAGACATCCATACAAATAGCTATTGCATATCATAGGAAGTTACAGTTACTTTACCTGCCAGTCGTGAGCATGTTCTCAAAAAGTGGTCAGTATTTCCACACTGTTATTTTTCTATAAAACATTCCTTTCTGGTCCAGTACTATTTATTGTTTTTACATAACACACTGGCTAGTCTGTCTGTGTTGTTATCTTTTAAAATATGCAATACAGACTTAGTAAGGTTATTGTCATCTTACAAACTTTTTTCAAAAACCCTAAGCTCTGGAAGTCAGACATCTGTTCTTCTGAATATTTTTCCTTATAGAAAAGTGCTCCCTAAGGAACTACATAATATTTTGTGAAATCCTCATACTGACATGTAAAGCAGAAAATGCCTGATATAGTTTGACATTTTAACTTCTGCAAATATCCTACACAGAATGAAATCTAAAAGCTATATTTATATCTATTATTACATGATGGAGGCAACTGAAAATCTAGCATATTATAGCATACGCATTCTATTAACAAATCCATCATATAATCCATTACTTCCTTTCTTTTTGAAGATTGGCTTGTCTATAAAATGAACATAAAGCTTTATCTGAAATACTTTTTCTATTCTGTTGCAGTCTGATTCAGCTTGTATACAGATGAAAGTGCTTAATCATAATAAATGTGCATCGATGGCATTGTGTTCCTGATTCTAAAAGACTTGCTCTCCATGTAAGCTTACCTCAATTCCAAAAAAATTACTCCTGCTGGAAGTGACTTGCTCTGAGGAGTGCCTGCTGTTTATAAATAGGTCTTACACCAAAGTAAGCTACTTTTGGAATCTGGCTGTGAATGTTTAAAGACAGTTTATAAATCATTTGCCAATACAGTAACTCAGCAATATTTTTTTTGCCAAGTAAACTTTTGTACTTGCTAAATTCATTCTGCTGAAGTTGTATAAATCTGTCTGTGGTGTTACCCCTATCCAATATTGCAGGATTTAAGCCTGCATTTTTTGGTGTTTTGTAAAGTGATAATAATTGCAAATAAAAGGCAAGAAAGGGAACTGTGGTACCAGAATCTTCACATAATGTTTATAAAATATTTTTAAATAGCACCCCAGTCCAGTGAATCATTCAGATCTTCCCAGAATTATTTGCTAAAATTGCATGAAATTTGTTGGTGTGTAGCTAGTTTACTGACAAATGCTTCATACATTTTATTAATATAACTAAATTGTAAAATTTGCTAAGTGGGATTGTGGGAATCCCTTTTTTATCAGTGTTATCCAATATGTTAATTACTGGTTAGACTTTTTTTAATATTGGCCACTTTTCCCTTGGAAAGTTATGTAATACAGTGTTAACCCATTAAATATAATTTTCCATTTCTGTCAACATACCTTTAAATTAAATGCACTGCATTCTGAAATGTCTCTGGAAGTCTGTGTTACTTCAGTTTGCTGACCAGAAAAAGGACAGTAGAGGCAAAAACATTTTGTCAAAATTCAGTTTATGTAAATTACTTATAATGTTAATACCAGCATATTTTATGTGCAGGCTATAACCATCAATAATAACTAACATTTTTAGGGTAACTGCATACATTTAAACACAGTGAAAAGTACACATGAAACGTAATATTCAGAAAAGTTTCAAGATGGTAAACTTGGAGCACATCTCCCTGCATTTTTAGGACAGTCACAGCTGCCTGGTTTTGTACAGAAGAGAAATGTTCAGACAATAACCATCACTGATAATTAATTTTGTAGTATAGCTGTATACATTTAACTCCAGTGCAAAGATAGTGGGCAGGATTCACGAAGCCTCCGTGTAAGAGTTATAACTCATACACGGAGGCTGCAGTTAAACGGAGTGATGTCAGCATGCTTTGCATATTCATGAGAGCATGCTGAATCACACTTAAGGCTAACACGGTCCATGTAAGACAGTAGGGGTGTGTGTCTGTAGGCTGAGCCCTGTAAGCGGACACGCCCCCAGAAGAGGAAAAGTTCCCAAAGTAAACACCCACAACAGAGTCCACGGAAATGTGAATAAACAGAACACAACACATGCCCCCACAGACTATGAACAGAAAACATATAAATAAACATGTTATATATATTTTTTAAATTGTAAAAATGTTTAACTGTGAGTGCACTCGTTTGCGCGGGCGTGCCCGTAGCGCAGCTACAGTTAGCAGTTAGTGGGAAAGCATATAAGAATTAAATATGCAAAATAAGCCAGGAAGCAATAGCGTAGCAGTAGAGATGTTGGCTGAAGAGCAGGCATTCATGGTTCAAGCCCCCACAACACCAATTTTTATTTTTAGCAAAATAAGCACGAAACAAGTCCCTGACAAATATGTACACATAAAACCACAGTTTATGTAAAATGTAATGAAATAGCCCATTTATATTGAAGAAATGTGAGGTAACAAAAGAATAAAAAATGCCAGATGTGCCCATAGCTGAGCTACAGTTTAACAGGGTGAGTGCATCTGCCCGTAGATGAGCAGTGGTTTAACTGGTGCAAAATGAGTGCCCATAGCTGAGCAGTGGTTTAACACACTAAATCTATGTGCCCCTAACTGAGCTGAGCGTAATATGCATGCCGATAGCCAAATGAGGCTTAAACCAGCGTACCCCGTTTGCGCGGAGCTGCGCAGTGCGCAAACAAGCTAACCGACGGGCAACGTTGAGCAAGGCGTATCAAAACTGCCTTTACACAGACACACCCCTCAGCATGTCTAGACAGTCACGAAAAATAAAAAGCAGTGGCCAGGTTCGAACCCAGGATACTATACACCATAGTCAAGGTACCAAACCACTAAGCCATGACAGCAGTACCTAGAAATGCAATAATAGCTAATATATAGGAATGAATACAAACTGGAGCATGACAATGCAGGTTTACTGAAGTTGATACAATTCCAAAATGGCCAATCACAGATATGTGTGGGAAAAACATACTATATAAGCCCCATAGGCGGGAATACACAGCATAAACGATTGTAGAACTGACCTGCAGGCAGAATGACAGGAGTAGGAGAGGGTAGTTGCTTTCGAGCACAGAGGTGGGGCATTGAGGAGTCCAGGTACATGGTCTGGCTCCTATTCCACAATCATGAGGCCCAACTCATGCAGGGCCAGGTCCTCTGGGGAGCATACAGGGCTGAGGCGTGGGACCGGTTGGCTCATGATCTCACCATTGCCACAGAGATTCCAAGGACTGGTGAGCAGGTCCGTCACCACCATGTGGACCTGAAGAGACGCAAGCAGGACCAACTGAACCTTTGGATCCAGGAGGCCCGGCAAACACCCAACGCCCCACTACTGAGTAAGTTACATTTAATTATGTATGTAAGAAATTAAACTAGCTGATATTATGGAGATGTGTATTCCAATATTACTTCATTTATATTATTACAGCTGCAGGTGTCCGTTCTGTGAACCGCAGAGCCTATGGCTATAGGCTGGTGCGGTTGCGCCACCAGGCAGGTCAGTAATCCACTACCAGTAACTGTAAAGAAATATAAAAGTATGACAGTCAGCAAAAGAGTGCAGTGTAGTCAGTAAGGAATAAAATGTGCAAGTAACAGTGTGAAAGTGTCTGCAAGTATTGCTTGATTACAAAAGTGTGTTTCAGCCTGTAAGTTAAACTGAAAAATGAAACTGTCTGACATAAATTCTGAAATAAAAATGCCCTACCTGTAAGAAAATAGTACACAACCTGCAGCAGGCTGAAAAGTATAGCTGCAGAAGATGATGAAATCACATGTGTGAAATATATCCCTGTTGACATACTGAAACATGACAGAAGTGAGACTGCTGGAAAGGATTGTAATAACTACAGGTAAAACATGTCAATAAAGCCTAGAAGTAAGTACCATCCTGAATAGTAAAATGAAAGCAAGTGAGAGAGTGTGAGAAAGTGTCATGAAACCAGCAATACAGTAGTAATAACCCCTGAATAAAGTATACTGCAGTCAAGACAGAATGAAATGCATGTGAGAATCAAAACCAAACAGCGAAATCTGTTCAAAGTGTTGCTGCATCTGGAATGTGTATCCCAAAATCTGGATATGTTGCTCTCAGTCTGCAATACGCAGATAGGATGATTGTCTGATATACCAAACATCCACACTTGTCTACAGCTATATAAAGCAAGTGTAGCAGGATGATGTAGCTGAACAAAGCTAGATATGAATGTGTATGAAGAACAATAAAATGTATATTGATGTTGCAGTAACAGTCCTAGTTGAAATAGTTATCATATAGGAAACTGTAGTTAGAACAGTAGTGTGTATATAACTGTGGCTATTAGAAATGTACAGCATATGTATTGGTATTTGAAGGTGTTAATATTATTTCCTTCACCCCACCCTATAACCACATATAACCCATTCCACATGAAAATGGTATGTGCAATCACAATTAACACCCCTGGACGTTTGTCCTGTTGGGTCATATATATTTGCATGTCCGTTGATGCATCTGCCCTGTTCATACATCCAAACTTGATGGCCTGTTGCCATCAATTAACCCTGCATGTTGTTGGACTGTGTATTTCTGTTCAAATTATGCATGTGTTATGCACGCTCTTCAATGGTGTGAATATCTGGGTGTTTGGTTAATGGGAATACTAATGCATGCTGTTACAACTAATTGTGAATGGTATTATATGTCACTAACCCAAACTGTCATGACATAATGCAAAACATAGGACGACAGGGAAGGCGGGTTCCAGCGGACCCACCTCTCCCACCTCAGCTGGCGAGTGCACCTGGCATTAGTGCCAAGTCCGGACCCTCCAACGGTGGCCCTGTGCCACTTGCGGGTGGAAGCGCTGCAGGGGATGGGGCTCGCCCCCCCCCTCTGCAAGTGTGGCCGGAGGAGAACCACCACTCACCCTCCGTAGTGTCCGGACTGTGGTGCGTAGGGAGATTCAGGACTATGTTCTCGAGCCCCTACACCAGCTTGAGGCACAGGTGGCGCAACTAATGGGCATGCCTGTTGCCCGGCCTACACAGCCCCCAGCACAGCCCCGTCCTGGGCAGTGAAGGAACAGTGTCAACTGCCTATGGGTGGGGATATCAGTTCCACTGTTGCCATCTGTGGGCTCATGGGCTCTGGATATCCAAACCTCCGTCCCCATCAATTGTGTAACCCCCCACACGTGTCATACACCGCCCCTGTATGCGTCTTGTTTGTCTTGGCTGTTTACCTACCCAACCTACCTCCCCAGCTGTACCAACTTCCTTCACCTGACATACCACTCTCACCTGAAAAAAAAAAAAAGGGCACTCTGTACCCACAAAAAAATTACGCCCCATACATAGCTGCCCATTCCGCACACATGTCTGCTGGACATGGAATCTATCAATTACAATTGGCTGTACAACAAGTATTATTGTTGTCCTGACACCTCTCTCAGGGGTGGAAGGTTTCAAATGTCATACCAAATTACATACATATGCACAGCTGTTGCTGATGAAGAAATGGGCAGCTATGGGCCTTACCTACATCCCTCCTGCAAATCCCAAGCTTGTTTCCCTACTGTCTTACCCTCTTTGTGACCCCTTTTTCACCACTTTCCTGTCTCCCCATTTTCTTTTCTTTCAAAGAAAATAGCGTGGGTGTGCGCCAGAGTAAGCACCGTTAAGCGGTTGTAAGCGGGTGTGCGCTTGTGTGCGCGGAGCTGACCGCCAGTGCGCATGCGTGAGCTCCGCGCAAACCAGCACTAACCTGGTTACAACTGCTTAAAAGTGCCTTAGTCACTTTGATTGACATGTCCTGTACTCAGTTCAAAAGCAAAATAAAATCCCACTGTCAGTCCCGAACCCAGGACCTTGGAAACACTAGTCTGTATGACCTACCACTAAGCCATGACTCTTATACAAGAACATTGTGCTAAAATAAATATAACATGTAATAGTATAGATGAATGTAAAGGGAATATAGGATGTGTAGTACACAAAGCATGTCATTTAGAATTACTGTCAAAACTACTCGATTTCCATAATAGTAGTGTGTGAACAGAAACAGCCATGCTAGTTGGTAGCTTGTAGATAATAATGTCAGTTAAAGTACATATATAAATGTATGTATATGTACATATATATATATATATATATATATATATATATATATATATATATAAATATATATCTATATATAGTTGTAGGAGTCATTGTGCATACACACTTGCTACAGGGAACATGAGAGAGGAATGGAGAAATGTGAATATAAAACACAGCCTGAATCATGAGAGAGATACTAACCTTTACACTCACAGAACACTGTCCAAAGCATACCAGCATGGTCCCCGCCCTTACAATCTGAAAGGGCAATGCCTATCCCACATACCCTTTTATAGCACTGACCTGAAATCACAGTGAGAACTGCAATCAGTACACAACTGGCTGTATGCAATTAGCAAATGCTGGCTTACAATTGGTGCAGAGGCCATCACATGGACCTATGCAGATACCTACAAAAGCATCCAGTACTAACACTCCACACATGCAATACATTCATTGTACTGTCTGGAAGCAGACAGAGGGAGAGAGAAAAGTGAGAGAGAGAGAGAGAGAGAGAAAAAAAAAATTATACACTGTGACTCTGTCACCCGAAGCTGTCAGCAGTGACAGTAGCAGCAGCAAGCAGAAGCAGTGGTAATGCAACCAGCTGCGACAAACACAGGTAATGCAAAGTAGCAGGTTAATAGTGTGCATACTGTGAACCCTCCAAATGTGTCATAGGTCTGTATCTATAGGTATGTCCATGTGATATGTTGTGTGTACATAGTTCCACCAAAAGGGGATGACCATACATTACATGTCAATCAGTCTTAGGCCATGATCCTGGCAGCAGTTGTCTGTGCGTTGCCCCAGCAATAGCTGTAGTGACTGCTTTGAAAGGTCAGCCAGGTTCAAAAGGCAGGAGCAGCCCATCACAAAGGCACACTGGCTGGGAACAAGTGTCTGCAGGTACCCAATATCACTGCATATGCATCCCATACTGCATAATTCCATAGCTTAGCAGACCAGTTCGGTTATGCATATGATGTGGTAGTTCCCAGGGTCAGTCAAGGTGCCTTCTTAGTGGTGTGGGACCACTGTCACTGTATGCCACTGTCCAGGTACATATCCTGTAGTATGGCCAAGATAAATTATCAGTGTTATATGCAGTTGTATGTCCTCTCGGAGTGCAGGTAGCACACATCCAGGGATACCATGAGGTCACAGTGATGCTGTGTGCTCTTCTCTGCTGAGGGCGGCCCTCACCTGGACATGTGAGATGATAGGGAGGTTACATCCAGCTGTGATAAATATTTCAACTGGTGGGGGAGAAGGAGGGGGGATACGTGCACCGAACATGTCTGCAAGATTGTTGCCAATATCCGTGTGTTTGGTGAATGTTAAGTAGGTGTGTATTAACACAGAGCATATCTGAGGCATGTGGTCCATATGTGTAACATAACTGAAGAAGGCCTTGTGGTCATCCATAGTGTTTGTGGCCATTTCCCTCCCAGAGTAGGCCGTGGCCATTGTTATGACGGACCGTAGCGTAGTACCAGTGCTGACCACAGATGCCTTCCCTAAATGTGAATGTGCTCTGTCCTGCAGTAGCCTCCTGCTATTGTTATACAATCTGCCTCTGTCTGGGGTCCACCGGACAGGATGCCTAACCTTTGTGCATAGGGTCTGGGTTAGAAATGTGTGTGCAAGTTCTATGCAATCTGTGGCAAGTTCTATGCAATCTGTGGCATTTGCAAAGGGGTCAGCAGTGTGGCTTGTGGCTTCCACTGGCCCATTGTGCTGCATGGATACCATCTCAGTCCCAGCAAGTGAATAAATGTCTAATCACATAAATATCAAAGTAGTCTACTGTGCTGGTGGTGGTGGTGGGATATATATATCCAGGCCGAGTAACTTCTGTCCACATCACAGTAGTGGACTGTGTCCCACATACAGTACCTTGGGATGAACCCCCAGAGTGAGGTTGTGCATTGCACCTGTCAGTGTGTGCTGACCGATGGGGCATGCTGCTATGTTGTGTGGAATGTGGCAGGTATTGTTGCACAGGTGTTGGCTGAGCACTGATATCTGGCCATGTACCTGTGTATCCACCACGACACACACACATGCAACATATGGGAGTAGTAGTATATCACTACACATGAGTATCATGTATAGTATGTGTGCCATATATTGCTGACATGGTCTGCTGATATCCTGTTTGTGTTCTCTTCCAGGGAGATGGCGCGTCAGCGTAACCCCACCTACTCTGTGGCGGAAGACGAGGAGATCCACCAGAGCCTGGTGCGGGAGTATGACATCCTGTTTTCCCGCACCAGTCAGAATCAGCAGGAGAGGGCTGCACTGTGGCAAGACCTTGTCCGTAGGGTAAATGATATTGGCACGCATAACAGGACATATGAGCAGGTACGACATCACTGCAGTGATTTAATCCAAAGTGTCCATCAGCGTGCATCAGATATCCACAGGCAACAGGTTGCCACAGGAGGTGGGGTGGCCACACATCCCCCCTCACCAGACTGGAGGGGCTACTCCTAAGTGTTGTGGCTCCAGCCCCGGAACAACAACAGCAGTACACCTGCATTATGATGGAGGCTGGTTCCACACAGCAGCACGACATGGAGCATGCAGGTAATATGCCATATGTACACTTGACTGTTCTGTACACTGTATCATATGCAATATCAATGGCACAGTTGTGCCCACTGACATTAATCTCATCATTTCTGCAGGTCCCTCTGGGGTTACAGCAAGGCAGGCCATCCATGCTGGTGAGTGTGTTTAACATAACCTATAATAGTCCTGATAATGCTATTAACAGTAGTATAACTCAGTAGTGCTCTGTGTGTATACTGCGGGGTGTGCATGTGTGCATGTGTGCAGGTGTGCCTGTGCCCATGTGTGCATGTGTGCATGTGTGCAGGTGTGCCTGTGTCCACATGTACATGTGTGCATGTGTGCCTGTGTCCATGTGTGCATGTGTGCATGCGTGCATGTGTGCCTATGTCCATGTGTCCACGTGTGCATGTGTGCATGTGTGCATGTGTACACGTGACTACATGTGCATGTGTGCATGTGTGCATGTGTGCGTGTGCCCATGTGTGCATGTGACCACGTGTGCATGTGTGCATGTATCCATGTGTCCATGTGTCCACGTGTGCATGTGTCCACGTGTGCATGTGTCCATGTGTGCATGTGTGCATGTGTGCCTCTGTGCATGGGTGCATGTGTGCCTGTGTGCATGTGTCCACGTGTGCATGTCTGCATGTGTGCCTGTGTCCATGTGTGCATGTGTGCCTGTGTCCATGTGTGCATGTGTGCATGTGTCCATGTGTGCATGTGTGCATGTGTGTAGAAGTGCATCACTGGTAACAATGTCTGGAGACTGTAAACTGTGTTTCCTGTCTTCCACCCACATGTTCTGGGGCTGCTCTGGTGACCTGCAGCAGGGAACCTGAATCCTGTGCCATGGGTACTGGTAATGATGATATTTGTGTAATGGTACAGGAAGGTGTGTCAGGGTCCGCCATTGGTCAGCCAATTGACAGTACACAGCTGTCAACCCCATCATTGCGCACAGTCATCCAGCCAGTACATCCTTTGTCACCATTGTCCCTAGGTGATGGACAGGATACAGTGGGCATAGACCAGTGTAATGTGGTACCTGTGGCACATGCATCCCCACACAGCAGCCACGGGCAGGGTCCTCCGATGGTACCACACAGACAGTTGCCCATGGGTTCTCATGGGAGCATCCGTGGGCGTACTGCCTCTGGCCGATGTGCCCAAAGAGGTCTGTCAACCTCAGCTATGTTTCGGACTGTCATGCAGGCACAGTCACATATGGAAAGGTACACCAGACAGGGTCTGTGGGAGCTGAGAGCATGTCGCACAGCCATGACAGACAGTATGCGTGACATTGCGGATGCTATCCGTAACTTCACCGATGTCATAGACAGACGTTGTGGGGACATATTACAGCTGTTCCACAACCAGATGTCCATGAGCCAGGGCAATGGTGGGTGTTTGCGAAGTCGACATGACCGTATGCCGGCAGCAGCAGCTGGCAGTCAGCGTGGATGACAACAGGCTCGCGCACACCCCCATAGTGCCAGCAGCAGCCCCAGCAATGCTGGGTCTCTGCTGTCATTGCAACACCCCAGGAGACCACGTGCACGTGGCTCTGGACAGTCCCAACAGGGACTTGTGTCCAGTCAACACACTCCCGCTTCTGATGACAGTACCCAGTCTGGCTTAGCACTGGATACGGTCCGTAGCACCCCTGCCAGGCACAGGTACCGTGTCCGTGCACACAGACACTGATCTGTATGACCTGCCAGGTGCAGTCTGTGGCTGTCCACAAACCCCTGTATATGGCAGCCATGAGGTGGAACTGTGTGCATGCATACACACATGCGAAATGTTAACATCTAGGGCGACCACATACATGCACACACTGCACCAACACTGCCCCTCACCAACACACATACACACACGTGTCAATTGGTGGTATCAGTGGCTGACTCAGGCATACCTAATCCACACCCTGTGCATATGATGACACTGTGCCACCTCCTGCAATCTCCAACATCATTGCAGGAACAGGTAAACACATTGCTGATGCACAGGGTGACTACATAGAAGTGTATTAGTAGTATCATGTTGATAACAGTACAGTGTGCTGCTATGACTGTGTGTTTATCCCAGCATGCCTGCTGCAGTAACTGTATGAATGTCCTGAATTGTTGACTGCACCCATAGTACATACCAAAGTATAACAGCTGCACATAATTGCATGCCGGTGGTAAGGTTGTCAACAGATAGCCGCATACATGGGTAGCACAGGGGAAAAGCTAACGCAAGTAGTGATATGCAATGGTGGACATGTACAGTAATGGTGTCAAGTTGCCCACAACGACTATGCCATGTGGATGTTCGCGCATGTAGATATGTGTGCAGTACCAACGTAATCCAAATCACAAATAACTATGACATAATATCAGTTCTACCATGGGCATCTGCGCTGTGTATTCCTGGGTACATGTTGATAGTGCCTACATATTTGCATTGTTACTTACTGTTATTGTTACCCTTCTTTGTTGTACAATGCACTACTTCCAGCCCTGTTTACTGTAGCTTTGTTTGCATGCATGTTCGCTAGTTCCCTGGAACACTGCTTACACCTGCAATGCAGAGTTACAGTGCTTATGTAGACTTCTAGTGACATCTGCATAGCGTACGATACGTATGTCAACTTTCCACATGACAGAACGTCACTGTCTGTCCTGTACGCATGTACGTTGCCTGTGACACATTGCACATGTCTTACCTGGCATTTACCACGTGTGCAGTCATATATGTCAGTGCTATGAAACAGTAGCGGTACACCCACACATACACACCTTCAGTATGTTGTTCCCCATTGGCCCTATGTGTTGGTACTCACCATGGCAATCACACTACTAGGGTAGCATGTGCAAAGGTAACCTGTGAATCACCTCTATGGTCCAGTTGTGGTTTATGTGAGTCATGTGTCAATGTCACAGCTGCCACATGTATGCAGTCAGCCATCACCCTTGGCCAGGAACGTACAACACATGTGTGGGATGCCACCACACAGCCAATCTGGGGACTGGGCTCTCTGAACCCAGTAATGCCTTACCCTGTCAGGTGGCATGTCATATATACTACATCCTGGACAAATGTCAACCCCAATCCCTGCTGCTACTTTTGATAATACCCCTGAAGATGTTCCTGATAGTTTTGACCAATTCTTTACTGAGACATTTCAGGCCCTAGCTAGCCATCTACCTCCTAGCTCCCCTGGTCCTGAAAGTAGCACCCCTAGAAACCTACTTGCGTTCAGCTGCCAACCAGTCACCACTTCACTTCTCCGTACCTTGATTGAAATAGTGAAACCCACTACACTTTCTGCTGATCAACTCCCTGCCGAGTACCTATCAAAATCAGATGATGCTATTGCTTACCCCATCTCAAAGGTAATCAAACGAACCATGGTAGAATCTAAATTTCCCACCATCTGGAAAATGTCATATGTAATCCCACTTCACAAAGGAGGCAGCTCTACTGAATTCTCCAATTATAGGCCAATAGCTATACTCTCTCCACTTGCAAAGATTATGGAAACTTTAGTCATAGACAATTCATGCACCACCTAATCCAAAATCGCCTTATGGCAGACACTCAGCATGGCTTCCGTCCTCATCACAGCACTACTTCAGGCCTCCTAGCCTTTGCTAACACCATAAACCATACTTGCAACACTAATTATATATCCTCAGCCCTCTTTTTGGATCTTTCCAAGGCATACGATGTGGTTGATCACCAACTTGTAATCCACACCGTGCAAACATTCTGTCTAGATACTGGAGCCTTCCAATGGTTTCAATCCTACCTGCATGGTCGACAGCAGGCTGGCCTCTGGCAGAACAAATTCTCTAACCTTCTATCTAACACCCTCAGAGTACCACAAGGCTCTATACTAGGGCCCTTGCTGTTCTCCATCTTCATTAACGATCTTTATACTGTCATCCCAAAAGTCAGCTGTATCCAATATGCTGAAGACTCTACTCTGATCTGCTCAGCCACATCTCCAGTAGAGTTATGGTCAGCTACCCAGACCACCTTTAATACAATAGAAAACTGGCTTTCTAAACATTGTCTGATCCTAAATTCCATATAAACTAAACTGCTGTTATTTCACCAACACGTAGGTCTACCGCTTTCACCGTTACCATAACATCAACTGATGGCACAATAATCTCCCCTGACCCATCTACTAAACTATTAGGTGTCATCATAGACAATAATCTCAAATGTGACCTACATGTTAACCAAATTATCAAAGCCATCAATAGAAAACTAGGGTCACTTTACAGAATTAAAGCCTTCCTAGCCCCTCCAGCTAAAGGTGCCATAGCTCGCTCACACCTTGTTTCAACCCTTCTGTATGCATCCCCTCTACTCTCGAATATGAACAAGACTGTCCTTAACAAACACTCAATTTGCTACAACCACATTGCCAGGTTTGCCACTGGGCTGCCTTTTCATAGGTTCATAGGTTCATACTAGGCTATCTGCCCGAGGGCATTTACAAGCCTAGCCCATCGTTTTGTGGCTTACGCCACCCCTTCAGTATGGGGAACTATACCCATTATTTTGCTGTGCCTCTGTCGAGCAGTGACACTGAGGTAATCCCTGGGGTATATCTGCGATCTCCCATTCATTGGTCAAGATTTCTCTTGAACAAGGCCAGCGAGGTGCTCTGCCTCACATGTACCGGGATTTTGTTCCACAGCATAGGGAGTCTTTGGGTGATGAATCTATCCCTCCAGCACGTCCTATTAATAGCCGTGTTGAGGTTTAAGTCTCCGCCCTTGTGGCTCTGATGGATCTAGATTTTTGAGGTGAAGCATATTCATCAAATCTGGGTTTGACATGGCCTTGTATGTTAGGCAAAGGTCACCTCTGAGCAAGCGGTGGCGACTGAATAGAGCTGGAGTTCTTTCAGTCGGGCAGCATAGGACAGATTTTGAGACCCTTTATCCTTTTGGTGAGGAACTTTTGTGGCCTCTCCAGCTGCTGCAAGTGTCGGGTCAGATACATTCGAATGGGGCATTGTACTCAATCATTGGTCTGATGAGTGATGAGTAAAGGAGACTATGACCTCCCTTGATCTAGATGAGAATCCCTTCATGATAAAGTGGGCAATGTAGAAGGTCTTCCTAACTACTTTAGCTACATGGGTGTCGAATGACAGACTACTATCAACCTGGGTCCCCAGGTCCCTGATAACTTCTTCTGTGGTCAGTGGATTGCCACCTATTTGGTAGCTAGGGGTAACCTTGTTTTTCCAAGGGTATGACTATGCATTTTTTGGCATTTAACTTTAGTCCGTGGCTCTGGCACCAGTTATCCATTTCTGTGAGACCCTTCTGAAGGATATCTGTGTCAGATGTGTTTTCTACTATGGCCCAGTTTGCAGTCATCTGCAAACTTTGCCAGCCATAACCCTCCTGTGTTTGCTTGTACTTCGGAAAAGTAGATGCCAAACAAGAGTGGGCCCAGGACTGAGCCCTGTGGGACACCACTTGTGACAGGCTTTGAGTCTGACATGGCAGCAACTCTGACCCTGTGGGTTCTGTCACTCAGCCAGTTTGCAACCCATCTTGTGATGTATGGGTTAACATTTAAGCTGATGAGTTTTTCAATGATACCCGAGTGGGGTATTGTATCGAAGGCCTTAGCCAGATCAAGGTAGGCTGTATGGACTGCCTTTCCCTCATCAATGGCTTTGGTGACTGTTTCGAAAAAGTCAACCAAGTTTAAAAGGCATGATCTGCCTTTGACAAAGCCAAACTGGGTTGGATCCAAAGTCTGCAAATTCCCTATGTCTTTATTTATGAGGTCCATTATGATCCTCTCCATGGCTTTGCAGATAAGGCTTGTCAAGCTAATGGGCCGGTAATTTCCAGGGTCGGTGGAGGCACCGCCTTTGTAAAGTGGGACCACAGTTGCAGTGCACCACTCCCTGGGTACGTATCCTGAGGTAACACTTTGATTAAACAGCTGTCCTAGCTGTGGGTTTAATTCCTCATTGAGTTTGTGGAGCACACAGCCGGGGACACCATCAGGTCCCATGGATGCTGTGTTTTTTGCTTTGGAGAGCAGTTCTCACTTGCTGGAGATGTTTGGGGGCTGCAATCGTTTGGTATAGATATCTCTCAATTTGGGGAGGGGAGAAGTTTGCACTGAACCTGTCAGCCAGTATGTTGGCAATGTCTGTAGGATCAGTAATCTTCACATCATTTTGAACTAGTTCTGAGCATATCTGGGAGTTTCCTCCCAGGTTTCTAACATAGCTAAAGAAGGCCTTATGATTGTCTTTTGAGTCTTTAGCTATTTTTCTCGAAATTTGCTTTGGATGATTTTATGAGAGCTCTTAGTTTTTTACTTATAGTGATCAAGGGTGTCTTACCTTTTAAGGATTTTGCTCTATCTTGTAGTAGCTTCCTCCTTCTGTTGTAGAGTTTGTTTATGGCTGGGGTCCACCAGACTGGACGCTTGCCTTTGGTACAAAGAGTCTTTGTTTTGCTTGGGATTGCCTTATCCATGCAGTCCTGCAGGTGCTGGTAGAAGGCATTTGTAAGTGATTCAGCGGCTTGAGTACTGTTTTCCGCCAGCTCGGGGGCCTTAAAGGAGACCACACTAGTCTTTAGAAGTGTGAAGTCAGCTTTTGAGAAGTTCTTTACTGTGGTCTTTTTTATTTCAGGTGGGGGTGGGATGAGGACCTCCAGCGAGATTAGTTTGTGATCTGATCTCACCAGTGAGGGGTATACTTCTGGTGCTGAACATTGTGCTCCCATGTTCGTGATGATGAGATCAAGTATGTTATCTCCTCTTGTGGGGATGGTGACTAGTTGTTCCATGGCATTTGAGTTTATGAATTCCAGGAACTTTTGGGCTAGGGTGTTTGGGCTTGAGTAGTGTTCCCAGTCTATATTAGGGTAATTGAAGTCACCTAGTATGATGGTGTTTGGTGATACATTTATCCCCTCTAATGTTTTCAGGAAGGCCATGTGAGGTTCCTGAGTTTGTGAGGGTGGCCTGTAACATGCTACAATTTGCAGAGCAGTCTTGCCTATGGTTAATTGCACCTGGATGGTCTCCGATGCATCGTGCGTTGCCACCAGTCTTGAGGTGTGGGTGTCCTTGATGAATATGGATAGCCCCCCTCCTTTCTTGGTATTGTCCGGATTTTGGGGCCGGAACGCATGATATGAGGTAAAACCTGATAGCGCTGGGGTGCTCTCAGGAGCCTTGAACCAGGTTTCTGTCACAGCACAGACATCGATGTTCTCCATACTGAGAAGGGCCTCGAGTGCGTGCATTTTGAGATTTAGACTTCTGGCATTGAGCAGCATTACCCTTAGTTTTTTTCCTTTTTTATGTTAGGACACATCATTGCATCAATCTAAATCAGCTTGGTTGGCTTGCAATACCCAGCCTAATACAGTATAACCAACTGATTATGGCCTATAAAATCCTCTATAATCCAGACAATACTCCTGCACTTCAAATATTATCACCCCCTATAACAATCCTAGACCGCTTCAATCCTCTAACAAACTACTAATTCAGACTAGCAGATTTAATAACACAGCCGGTGATTCTCTCTTTGCAAACTCTGTAAGTAGATCCTGGAACTCACTTCCAGCTGATATTACCCTACTGTCCACCTTAGGTCAATTTAACACTAGACTCAAACAACATTTGTCACTTAACTGGCTATGTCAATGTATCAAGCCTGGCTAACTCGAATGTGTAAAATCTGTGAACCACTTTACTGTGTAATTTAATTTAATCCTGACTTGTGCTCAGGACTAACATTAACCTGTGGAACATGTTTAACTTGCTTACTTATGTAATCTCTGTAAATAATCTGTTTGTAATATGTAATGCTGGTATTATGCAATGCTGTATCTGCTACCCTCGTAGCTTGTCTCCCCGGGCCTCCCCTGGAAATGGACATGCATCCAGTCGGACTATCCCGGTCAACAAATGTAGGATAAATAAATAAATAAATAAATAAATAAAATATATTACAGTGATTACAATACAAGTCAGACATTGACATGCACTGACAGCATGCTGAACACACTGGGACATACATGGGGACTCAGAATAGCAGCCTGCCTGAGCATCACACACCTCTGCAGCTGACACACAGGCATATGTTCCGTCGGAACAGAGCACATGCCACACATGGCACACACATCCCCTGTGCCACACACTCAGCCTGTAGGGCTACACAACACACCTGCTACAGACGTGTCAGGTACCTGTCTTGTGTGCTGCACTGGGGCCCGCTCCACAGGCTGTATCTGGTGAAGGTCACAGTGATATGCCTCAGGGGCACTATGGTCCACCACAGAACACATGCATACAGGTCAGTCAGAGGCATGGACACATATGACTCACTCATTGACCATGCCAGTATGGCTGCCTGAGACATACCTTCCTGGACTACATGATAGGGAACATAGAATGGATCTCTCAGCATGTGGCACAGGCCAGTATGAGCCTGATGTTGGTTGCCAACATACCCTCACCAGGTATGCTACCACTATATGTGGGAAGGGTGTTGTATGTCTACATTATGCTCAGTCTCCACTGTCATTCATAGGGTATCCGCTGGCTGTCAACGTGTGCTTACATGCTAGGGAAGCCACAATGATGTGCAAGGGTCATCTTGCACGTGACACCCATGGCCCGATGTATAATGGCAAAGCTCCTTGGTACACACATACTGCCTTATGCTGCAGGACATGGTTTACATAGTCACCTCCGTGGGTATCACACAGGTTAGGACACTAACAGTGCTGCTACACAACAACAGCAGTGTACACCGGAAGATGCATGCACCAGACACTGTCCTCAGCACGGTGAACTGCAATGTCTGTGCAGTATCAGATTCATGATTCATGGCTCACAGGTGTTACCCATCACTGACAGGTTATGCCCCATACCATGCCTGTCATCCCCTACACATGTAACACACATGGATAGGGGGGTGGTATCCCAAGGTACCACAGATACACACACCTCCAGGTTGTTGGCACAGCACAAAGCATCAGGGCCTAATCATGTGCAGCTAACAGTGTGTCGGACTGCCATCTGGTTCATAGCCTGGCACACACAACCCTCCCATACACAGGAAGGCCACCTATCCTCCATAACAACACTGGCAATATGACAGTCTCAAGAACTGTGTTTATATGGCTGGACTGCATCCAGCCAAACATTGCGTGAGCATTACTGTAGCTACAACACACTAGTTGAAGGGTTCACAGCATGTGGTCACTGAATTGCAGTGGAATGACATGTTACCACTACCACAACAGGTGGGAACATGCAGCACCTGTACATCGACTACATGTACACTATATGGCCCAGACCAGATGTGTATCCCCTGCTGTAGGTATTTCACCATATACACCCACACTGTATAGAGACATACCACGTGGACCCTGCACAGTAAGACACAGTCATATTGGAATACATTGCAAATACCATTTATCCACTGAGGCATGTGTCAGACATGGTAACTACTGCAGGTCACAGGTATTTATGTGTATGTGTCACACACATACATCATGTGTGCAATGCCATTGCTGGTTTAGGCAATGGCATGCATTGTTATGTACAAAGACCCACACAAGGTCATACTGTGTGACACAACCACACGTGGCAGTTGTGGGTTACCAAAACATACATATCTGTACTCTGACAATGGTAATAGACACAGTAGCAGAGTGCACTATTGGCATTACTAGCCAACTAGCCCTGTTTGGCTGTGCTGATAGTGTGGTGACATCCCCTGTGTTTACTGGAGGAGTATGCAGCATCTGGTGTATTGTAGTATTTGCCAAAAGGATCTGTTCTTTCACACTTGCATTTACACACACCCTATTACCCCCACTTGCAGGATTCAAATTCCTACCTAACTATATTACGATACTCGGGAGAGACGCATTAGCAGAGTGCGCTATTCATATTACTGAGAGGCTTCCCTTCTCCTGCTGTACTTATAGGGTGCTGACATCATCTGTGTTTAGAAAGGGGAGTGTGCATCCTGTAGTGTGTTCTCCCAGTTGCCAAAAGGGACATTTCCCTCACACAAAATTGCACACACAGTAACCCCCCCTCATCCAAACACACACACTTGCAGGATTCAAACCACTACCTAACTATGTTATGACACTCAAGACGGACGCATTAGCAGAGCGCGCTATTCGCATTACTGGGAGGCTTCCCTTCTCCTGCTGTACTTATAGGGTGCTGACATCATCTGTGTTTAGAAAGGGGAGTGTGCATCCTGTAGTGTGTTCTCCAAGTTGCCAAAAGGGACATTTTCCTCCCACGTAATTGCACACATACTAACCCCCCTCATCCAAACACACACACGTGCAGGATTCAAACTACTACCTAACTATGTTATGACACTCGAGACAGACACATTAGCAGAGCGTGCTATTCACATTACTGGGAGGCTTCTCTTCTCCTGCTGTACTTATAGGGTACTGACATCATCTGTGTTTAGAAAGGGGAGTGTGCATCCTGTAGTGTGTTCTCCCAGTTGCCAAAAGGGACATTTCCCTCACAATTGCACACACACTAAACCCCCTCATCCAAACACACACACTTGCCATTTGCAGGATTCAATCCACTATCTAACTATGCTATGACACTCGAGACGGATGCATTAGTAGAGCGCGCTATTCGCATTACTGGGAGGCTTCTCTTCTCCTGCTGTACTTATAGGGTGCTGGCATCATCTGTGTTTAGAAAGGGGAATGTGCATCCTGTAGTGTATTCTCCTAGTTGGCAAAAGGGATACTTCTTTCAAACAGTCTTGAACACACCCTAACCCCCTCCACACACACTGAGCATGTACAGGATTCAAACCCTACCTAACTATGTTATGACACTCAAGACGGACGCATTAGCAGAGCATGCTATTCGCATTACTGGGAGGCTTCCCTTCTCCTGCTGTACTTATAGGGTGCTGACATCATCTGTGTTTAGAAAGGGGAATGTGCATCCTGTAGTGTATTCTCCTAGTTGGCAAAAGGGATACTTCTTGCAAACAGTCTTGAACACACACTAACCCCCTCCACACACACAGGATTCAAACCCCTACCTACCTATGTTATGACACTCAAGACAGACACATTATCGGAGCGCGCTATTTGCATTACTGGGTGGTTTGTCTTCACCTGCTGTACTTATAGGGTGCTGACATCATAAGTGTTTAGAAAGGGGAATGTGCATCCTGTAGTGTGTTTTCCCAATTGCCAAAAGGGACATTTCCCTCTCACAGTCTTTCACACACACAAACCCCACTCATCCACACACTGAGCATTTGCAGGATTCGAACCCCTACCTAACTATATTATGACACTTGAGGGAGACGCATTAGCAGAGCGCACTATCCGAATTACTGGGCATCTGTTCTGCACCTGTAGTATTTATAGGGTGCTGACATCTTTATTTCTACAGAGGTATGTAGATGTAGTACTACCTGTCAGGTGGGGGATAGCATATATATGCATTTGCAGCCACCTACATCAGGGTCAGATATGCACATCGCACTGGCAGATTATGTTCTATACCATGCTTTGGGACCACAGGACCTGTAACACACAACACAACCAGTACAGAGCACCACACCCACATCAAGGACACACACTTAGCTTCCCTGGGAACAGTGCCAGGATATGCAGGTATTCACATACACCATTCCAGTTGTTAACATCAGGTACAGGCATATTGTGTGTGAGAACTACTCAGGCCTCTACCACTTTACCCTACAGCCACTACAATTTGTGGGTCCATGTGCTATGGCAGAACCACACACCACAGCCACATGGGTGAATACATATTGCACCTGTCCATCTGCAACGTGGGTACTCACTGTTCCACACCAGAGGTAGACCACCATTGTTGATATCTGACCATACCCACCTTTTCCTGGACATCCATATCTCATCTCCACCCCCAGGCAAGGTTGTCACTGCACACAAACTGTGTTTAGCACAAGCAGACTCTACACTTGTGTAGACTGGGGTGGATGACTTCAGAGGACCCATGCTGGAGAACTATACTGGCCACTCAGCATAATCCTTGACAATTGCATTCTATGAGCATGTGTACAGTTTGCATTGGTCATGCTATCCCACATATACCCATGACTGCTCCACAACAAGACACCTGTCAGCTGTACACCAGCCATATATGCGCCATTCAACAGACACAGTGACCTAATACATTGCAGAGCTGTAGCCCACAGAGGGAGGACATCTGTGGACAGTTCCGGCATGGCACTTCATTCGCACATACTCATTACAACACAGTGTTGACAGTGGAATCGTCCAGAGTATGCAGATAGGGCTCCCCTCAGTCTGTTATTGACGGACACCTACTGTCACAGATCCTCAGCAACCCTCTCACAGCACACACCGACAACATGGCTGTGGCTTAGCACATTCAATCCCTGAGACCTTCACGGTGCCCCTGCTTGACAGAGGCACAGCTCACTAGCCTCACATGTTGCCTTCTGTGACCTACTTTACAGTGGCACAGTAGCCTACTATCCTGGGGATGCAGATGCCAAGCACACTCTGGCTGAGCTGTCATTCCCTGGGGCAAGAAGCCTAGTATTGACCTCTACACCCATATGTTCAATTGTCAGATGCACAATATTTGTTGTGCTGTTCTACTGTTTGCAGGTCTTTATTGCCATAGCATTCCCTGTTCCTATGACCAACTTGTGCATCTGTGGAAGATGTTTGCATATGACGGCGATCCACTACATCACTTATGTCTCTGTGGTCATTTACTGTGTGCACTGGGCTGATTGCTGTGTTGTGGTTGGTTCCTGGACTGACACGTACAAATACCAGATATGTGTGGCCAACTGCTAAACGGAGATATGGCCTAAGTGTGTGAGCATGCCCAGTTCAGCCTTTCCATGGCATGTTGTCTGACATATGCCTCATTTATCAAAGTGTGCGAGCATGCCCAGTGTGAGCTTTCCATATGTTGCACTCTGAAGTCCACCACATATTTGGGTGTGTGTGAACTTTGACAATATTGCACGTTTATGATTGTGTGTTGGGTGTTATGTTGTGTACTAACTGGCCAACTGCTTCGTGTCTGCCACAACAGGGATTATACTGTGCCTGCAGGGATTGCATGGGATACTTTGCAGACAGTTCTCAACATACTTTCATAATGACCTAACACTGTAGTACCGTATAGTGTACTGGTTCGGTACTTTCACTGTGGTGGACAGTATCCTGGGCTTTAGTCCTATGACTGCTTGACATCTTCATAGTGAGCACAACAGACTGTGTAGGGGCCAGTTGTGCACATATGACCATGTTGCAATATGTTCAGATATGGACTACCTACACCAGGCTCGTCCAACATTGCTAGTGTATTCCACAACATGGGTGGACATTGGCAAACACTAGCGATGTTCCCTAGGCCATTTCTGATGCTAGTCACAGGGTGTGTTTGTCCTTCGACACACATTGTAATTGGAGTTTGCCATGACATATGTCATGGTTAGTATACTGTGCCTCCGTCTACCTCTGACATAACAGTGATACCCAGGGTAGCCTACCATCTCCCATACACTCATCAGGATGCCTCTTGAGGGGTGTCGATATGTGGCTCTCTGGCTAACCTGTACCAGGAGTTTACTGAAGTGTGGGGGTGCCTTCTGTGTTATGGATCATTCTGTACAGCTTGTCCTATGTATGTCAGTGCTGGGGTTCAGGTCTCTCATGTGCATAGCTCACTGCCATTCAGATTGTACAAGGTGCAACATGTTCATTCATTCCATGGCTTCATACATCAGGCACAGCTTTCCTGTAGCTGGGAAGGATGGCGGTGTGTGGGGCTGCAGTTTGTTTACTCAGGCAACACATGGCATCTGTTCATGCTCTTTGCTACCCCTGGTTGGGTACTGTTGTGGACTTTACAGTTGATGGAGGTGTCTGCTGCGGTATATCCCACAGGAGCTATTGTAGTCAGTTGTGACGCTGATGGAGGATGGCTGCAGAGCCACAGTGAGTTCCCCTTATCTACATCTGCCAACCTTCATGTTTGGGTGGGTATATGGTACATGTTTCTGCGAACACTACAGCCACATGTTTGTCCAGTGCAGGATATTTATCACCTTTTGTACCCAGGTCTCACATTACATGTTAGGTACCTCATGGGTTAACACCTGTGTGGTAATTTGTGGGCACTTACTGTATATCCACGGTGGTTGTCTATACACGGTTCTGCAATTAGCTTGCTGACATGGCTATGGCTACAGTTGTTTGTTTGTAGGTGGCCCTTTTGTGGGTTGCTTGTGTCAGCTGGGGGTCGGATATGGTGGGCTGTTTGTACTCCTCTGCATACATGCTCAGTCACAGTCCTTCCATGTTGGCCTATGCCTATGGGACATATATACAGAACGGGGGTGGGGGGAGCCAAGACCAGGCCTTGTGGGATGCCACTCATATCCGCTTTGTAGTCTGACATGGATGCAGCATGTCTGACCATGTCAGTTCTGTCCTTGGTCTGGTTTGCAACCCCTCTACTGATATAGGGGTGTATATTTAAGCTGGTGAACATATCCATACTGAACTCGTACGGTATTGTCTAGAAGCATACGCTGTGTGGACCACATTGCCCTCATCAATGACCTTAATGACTGCTTCAAATGGGTCAGACATGTTTAGGGGCCGGTTCTGCAGTTACAACAGCCACAGTGTGTAGGGTCCAGTATCAGTAGGTCCACAATAGCCTTCTGTCTGTGGTACATACTGATCCTTTCCATAGCTGTGCAGAACAAGCTTGTCAGGATCCTGGGGTGGTAGTTTGGAGTATCCATTCAGGCAACACCTTTGTTGTGATGGACCACTGTTGTTGTACACTGCTCTTTGGGTACATATCCTGTGGTAAGGCTGACATTGGGCAGTAGTGTGATTTGACATTCCATTATTCTTGGAGTCCATGTTGGCCTCAGCACAGGACACCATCACATACCTTTGCTGCTGTGTGTTCTGCTTTGCAGATGATGGCTGTTACCTCAGCATCTGCAATGTCAGGGGACCATCAGTCTGCTGGGATAGATATTTTGCACTTGTGGGGGGGTGTTTGCACTACACCTGACAGGTTGTATGTTAGCAATATGTGTGTGTGTTTGGTATGTTGTTTGTAATATCTGTGTGATTCGGAGCATATCTGTGGATGCTCAACATGGTTCCTACCATCAGTTGGGTAAGCCTTGTGATTATCCTTAGTGTCCTGTACGTTTTGTATCTTCATAGGTTCATGGGTTCATACTAGGCTAGACACCCTAGGCCATTAGTAAGCCTAGCCAGAGTGTGTGTGTCTTTCGCCACCCCTTGCTATGTTCAATTATGGCCATTTATGAGGTTCTTCACTGTGCCTCTGTCTGGTCGTGACACAGTCGGGACCCCCAGTATACATGTACGGTCATCCATCCACTTGGCAATATTCCTGTTGAGGGGTGTCAGTGAAGGGCTCTGCCTACCATGGATTGGGATCCTGTTTCTGGGTGTGGGGAGCCTATGGGTTATGTATCTGTCCCTCCAGCACATCTTATTTCATTATGTGTTGAGGCTGACATCTGTGACTCTCACAGCTCCAATGGCTTTGATTTCCTGTGGTGTAGCATGTCCATTACTCCTGTGTTGGACATGGCCTTGTACAACAGACATACAATGCCTCTGTGTAGGCAGTGTGTGACTGCAGTCAGCTGGAGTGTCTACAGTCAGGCAGCATATGACATATATTTCACACCCTTTATCCTGTTGGTGGGGTAAATATGAGGTCTTCCGAACCGCTGCAGGTGTCACGTATGGTACATCCCATATGAGTCATTGTACTAGATTATGGGTCTGATAAGGGAACAGTACAGCAGCACAGTGACCTCTGTTGATGTTGATGTGAATCCTTTCATGATGCGGTGTCCAGTATCAACAGTCTTCATAGCCACATTGGCATTGTGGGTGTCACATGACAGATTAATGTCGACCTGTGTCCCTAGGTCCCTGATTACTCCTTGCATACATAATGATTTGACACCTATGTGGTATTTTGTGTGTACCTTGTCTGGTATCTGGTGGGACATTCATACTGTCCAGTGTCTTCGGATGTCTGGGTGGAGTTCTTGTGTGTGAGAGTGTGGTCTGTCGCATGCTACAGACTGTACAGCAGTTTTGACTACAGTTATGTGCACATGTGTGGTGTCCGCTGCTTTGTGCATTGTCAGTTACCTGGCAATATGGGTGTCTGTGCTGCATATGGATACTCCCCCTCCTTTGATGTTTTGGTGCAGGTGTTGGGGCCATAACACATGATATGTGGTATAACCTAGTAGTGCTGGTGTGCTATCACTAGGCTTGCAGCAGGCTTCTGTCACTGCACAGACATCAATGTTCTCCATAATGGGAAGTGCCTCAGGGGCATGCATATTGCAGTTTACACATCTGGCATTGGTCAGTATTACCCTTATGTTTCCTACCACTTATGTTTTCTAGGGTGGTGGGTAGTCTTTTTGGCCCTGCCTACATACGGCTCTATGGAGGCGGCAAAGGCCTTATCCAGTATCCAGACACACACGGGTAACAGCTGACAGCCATCCCTGGAACAGCAGCATGGCTTGTCATGCTTGACATCTCAAGCAGACACACATTAGACCCTCTTGGACTGACAGCTGTAACTGTGCCAGCTGTTAAACATGAGCATTCTGTGTTTGTACTGTGGCATCATTCTTGGTGAGGGTTGGATGCTGCACACAGCCAGTGTCATCCCGCCCTGGGGTACATACTCAGAGGGACCATCCATGTCTCTTTTGATGTTGACCAGGGAGGTACATCTCAGGTAATTCACACCAGCATGGACATTGAGTGCATCATATTTCTGCTTGCTTTGGGGTGACCTGCGTACTTGTGTTATGTGGCATTTTGTGACAGCCTACCAGCAGCTTACTCTACCCTTTCCCTTGTTCAGTCTGGTGAGTGGGACAGCTGTGTGTCTGCCTATACAGACACCTATTACGACTGTATCAGGCATGTTGTTTCTCCTTCTGGCCTGTGACTGTTTGGCACACCAGCTTTATGCACTATTAGTTGCATGTGCTATGTTTGAAGGTTGTGGTTGCTTGTGATCTACTTTGGAGGCTTCTGTTGGTGTGGTGTGTTTGTAATTAAGGCCTCCGGGAATATTTGTCTGTGTTTATGTGTTTGGTTTACAGTTGTGGTAGGTCTATGTGGGACTGGGTTTGTGGTGTATGTGGTTACCTTCTCCTCCTGACTAGTTTTGACAGTACTGAGTTGTTGGAGCTCAACCTCTGGTTTGGATACATGGATGCATCTATCACATATATTTGTATTTATTGGGGGGTGTTGTGGTTGTCTGTGTACTTGGTACTTGCATCACATTGCCTCTGGATTTACAGATTCTACTTGTTGTGGCTGAACTTAATGGATTGTATGTGTGGACATATGTTGTTGCCATACTACTGGTCAGTGATTACTTCCCTTTTTATGTTTGCTCTATCATGTGGTAGCATCCTCATTCTCTTGCATGGTTTGGTACTGGCTGGAGGCCAGCATGCCAGATGCCTGCGTGTATGGCATTGTGTGTTGTTGTTATTTGTGATTGCATACTCCAAGCATTCCTGGCTGTGTTCATGGAATGCCTGTATAACATGTTCTGTGGTGTGTCCCATATTCTGCACTTGCACAGAGCCTTTTGTGGATTCAACATCGGTTTTGAGGGCTGCAACCTATACCTTTACACATGTTTTTCACTGTGGTATTCTGGCCAGGGACTGGGGTCAGGATGTGTATATCCAGTGTGATTACTCTATGGTCTGGTCTTACCAGTGAGGGGTACACTTCTCATCTTGCCATCCAGTACACATGTTGCTGATTATCACATCCAGTATGCTTACCCCTCTTGTGGGAGTGGTACATTGTTCCTGGGCATTTTGGTTTATGGAATCTGGGTAATTTTCTCCTACTGTGTTGGTGCTAGTACAATGCTACCGGTGTATATCTGGGTATTTTCAGTCAAGCAATATAATATGGTTTGGGGGGCTTGATATATTCATGTATTCCGACATAGGCCAGGTGCTGTTCCTGGTATTAGGACAGTAGTCTGCAGCAGGCTATATACTGCGAGGCAGTGTTAGCCATTGGTATTTGACCATGGCTATTCCATGCTGCTTCTTGTTGTGGTACCAACATGGGGGTGTGGTTATCCTTGCCATTTCTTGCTAGTCACCCTCCTTTTGTAGCTTGTTCCATGTTTTGCGACTGTACAGCACAGTATGAGGTGTGACCTGGTAGTGTTAGGGTGCTGATGTGAGCCTTGCCCAGTTCTCTATTACAGGACTGGTATCTACATTCTCCATACTGTGTGCGTTTACACTGCACACATTTTGCTGTTTATACATCTGTCATTGGGTAGCATTACATCTAGGTTCCTATCCCTTGTAGAACCTATGAAGGTGGGTTTGTGTTTTGAGACTTACCTATTCAGGGCATGCTGTGGGTACTGACAGTCTTTGCCGGTATCCATGGGGCATGGCATGATAGGTGCACGCCACCCCTAGCAGGTGGTGCATCATGTCAAGCTCCGCATATCTTCCCAGCCTGAAACACATTGGCTCCCCTTTGACTGACTGCATTACTTCAGCCAGTTATTGCACTTGATCATCCCATCGTCATTTTGTGGCTTCATGCTTGGTGAGGGTGGATGTTAGTCAGGATGCTCAGGTGTGCATATAGTACATGGTGTTACATTACTTAACACATAGCATTCATGCCTCAGGTGGTGCTGCAGGGCTGCCTTTGTCGGATGCGCATATTACACTTCCCTGTACATGTTTGTGAGCAGGTCATGTCATTTTAGGCATCCATGTTATTATTTGAGTGAGTCAGAGGGGTATCATTCCCAGGGTTCCTACTGAGCCAGTGTATGTGCTATGCATTGCCTCTTTGCCAAGGCCAGGGCATACTGGGCATGCCTCCTTCTGCCTACTGGGGCAGGCTCAGGTTGTTCCTCCTCCGAGTCATGCTCTGCCTGTGATGGCCTTGGCAATGGTGGGGGGCTGTTTGGCCCGGCCCTATGCTGGTCCTGCTGCAGCTGTTTTGCGAAGATCATATTATGTAGCATAGCACATACCATGACAATTTGGGTACATGTAGTTGGTGTGTACTGCAAGGCTCCACCAGATGTGTCCAGACACCGGAACCATGACTTGAGCAGCCCAAACACATGCTCTATTACATTACGTGTTTGTGCGTGTGCCTCATTATGGCGTTCCTGTTCAGGTGTGTGTGCGTTTCTGATGGGTGTCATCAGCCACGGCTCCAGTGCATAACCTGCATCCCCACTAGGTGTCCATGTGGGATGTCCCCATTGGCAAATGTCTGGTACAGCTGCGTCAAATGCCAGATGTGGGAATCGTGGTAACTCCCAGGGCAGCCAGCACACACGTTCATTATTATGCCCTGGGCATCACACATGACATGGCAGTTGATGGAGGGGAAGCCCTTGCAGTTAATGTAGGCCCTACCCCGCTCACCGGCTGGTGCTTTGATGCGTATGTGCGTGCAGTCTATTGCACCCAGTACCTCAGGGTATTCCGCTATTTGATGGAAGAGACGCATATTGCTGGCCAATACCTCACGGGCATTGGGGAAATATACATGATCACCGACATGTGCTGACATGGCATCCAGGAACTGGTGCAGTACCCTGGAGGCTGATGCCTGTGATATCCCCATCATATCGCCAGTCGGTCTCTGGAAGGTACCTGTTGCTAGTATTCTTAGGCCAACACATACCTTGGTTTCCACTGGGATGGGTTCCCCTCTGTTGGTTCTGTGTGTGAGGCGTGGCCTGCACAGCTCAACAACTGCCGGCAGGAGCTCTCGGTCCACTCTATAGCGCTCTACTATCTCCAGCTCATGTAACCCGTGGTAGGTGACCCTGGGCCTGTACACTCTTCTCCGTCTCCTCACTGTGGGTTGTCTGGCACCATCTGCATTGTCACCACCCTCAGCAAGTCGCCTATGTCTCATTATGACAGCTATGGCAGCCCCTAACATTTCTGCTCTGAGTTCAGCTTTTTCAGTTTTCACTTCTATTAGCTTACTCCTGTCTTGCAGTGTCTCTTAAGGGAAACATCCTGCACTACTGTTTGCAGAGTTTTAAGTGCTGGGCTGGGCTACTATTCTGCCTGTGTAATTGCCTGCTTCTAATTGTTTTCACCTGCTAGCTTCAGCAGTTATCCCTGCTAGATTCCTATTAATTCTGTTGCTTCCTTTTTCCTCTCTGTTTCCTCTGGGGGGAGCAATGTGCATACCATCAGAAACACGCTCACAGTGGCTTACACGCACGCACATGTGCTTACACATTTCAGAATCTACTTATTCGGGTTAAAACAATCGTACCCCCGCGCAAACACTGTTACACGTCTGTCAACAGCCTCCAACATACTCAGTCTGCCCTACACGCGCGCACACCTGCGCAAACAGTGTTAAACATCTCCCAACACGCTCCCACATGCTCAGACTGCCTTACACGCGTGCACACTGTCCTACTCGCGCTTCATGATGCACACATGTGCGCATGCACGCCCAGCAAGAAACTTTGGTGTAAGTAACAGTGTACACCTTCCATTTCTTGACTTTCCATGACTTATCTAGTGGCACAGCTCTTTCCATGATCTGTGCCTGTCATCTGTCATGTTACACTGGCCTCCAATGAACTGCATTTCTTTCTACCATTCCCCCCTGTGATGTCACCTATCTCCTACTCTATTCCTCCCCCTTATGTATCTCTTACACTACTCAGACTGTGCTCATTTGCTATGTGACTGTGAGATTCAGTATCCGTACCCTCATTTACATGAGATTGCCTACTAATGCTTAGTTACATGTCTTAGACTCAGCTTCCCCCCTTAGCAACCACTACACGGTGGCCATGTTGTTTTTGGTCTGCTGGTTCCTGCATTGTCATTCCATGTATTGCATGAAACCCACATTTGTGGGTTTATAACCTTCTTTTTTATGTTTTTATACAGCGCAGCCCGTTTGCGCGGGGCTGCGCTGGGTTTAAACATCGCCGAAAAAAAAAATTATAATTTTATTATTTTGGCATCAGGTTATATTGCCAATGGCCACATATTTGGCCATTGGCATGCTGCCTGAGTCATATGCAACCTTTTTTTGGAGCTGACATGGCTCCGTTGTGGAATTTGCAGAAATGTACTCAGTTGTCAACTGAGTACATTTCTGCAGCTAAAACGTCTCCTACACGGACTGGTTTCTGCTTCATGGATCGCTAATATACCTCATTTGCATACCTTTCGGATGCAAGTGAGGTATTTAGCATGTCCACTCCCAGTCCGTGTAAGAGCCGTTTTAGCTGGTCTCTTACACGGAGCTTAGGGCTGTTCCTGGATCGCGAGGCTTGCATGGAGTGTTGCACGTCTCTTACACTCCATGCAAGCCTTCGTGAATCTCGCCCAGTATGTAATATAGTATTTAGAGTAGTTTTAAAATGTTAAACTGTAAGTAAGGATCCTAGTATTTTTAGGGTACAGTTGTCTGATTTTATACAGAAGAGAAGGCTTTGATATTTGATTGCTGAATTTGACTACAAAAAGATATTTTGAAAAACAAAAGCTCTTTTTATGTAGAAACATGGATCATATTCATACTGTTGATAGTGTGTTACCTCTTAACCTCTGATGTGGCATCTTGGCACAAATGTAATCTCCTGCATTGCTAATATATTTTTACTGGTTCCATTTAATTAAAATTGCTTCTTATTTAGAATTCTTTGCTGCACTGTATTAAATTAAATCACCTATTGAACTTCTTTAATGAGCTTGAATATTGTATATCATTTTGCTGTACCCTGCTTCACTAGACTTAATTTTTTCCTTTTAAAGAATATGTGGACACTTGTACCCACTTGCTTGTCTATCTGCTGCCTATTTTTGGATTTATATGTATGACAGTATTGTTTAAGGATTCATTATGATGTCACACATCTCAGCTTGAAGCTGTGGTGTCATGCTCATTGGATCCATTTTGACATGTTTGCTTTCAAATGCTGTGACTGGAGTTGTCACCCTCAACTTCTTAGGCTGCAAGTAAAAAAAAAAAAAACTAAAATAAAAAACGTCTAGATAGCCCACTGAATTTTGATACACCACTAAATCTAAATCAGACTCATTTACAACTACACTTAGTGTGGCCCAGTCATCTGCTTTCAGTAACCTGACAATGTCCCTAATGTAAAGTGACTGCATACTTGAAATACAGAAAAGGGTCATTTATAGGTTCATAGGTACATACTAGGCTATCGGCCCTAGGGCCTATACAAGCCTAGCCAAAAAGGTACCCTGGCTTTCACCACCCAAGAAGATTATTTTCCTGTGCCCCTGTCAAGCAAAGCCACAGAGGTGATCCCCAGGGTGAATTATCTATTTCCCATCCCATCATCAAGATTTTTCTTGAAGAGTGCTAATGAGGAGCTTTGATATAGATAGGTAGTTTGTTCCAGAGTATGGGAAGTCTCTGGGAAAGGAATCTATCCCTCCAGCATGTTCTGTTTATTGTGGTGACAAGATTTAGGTCCCTAGAGAGTGTAGCTCAGAGGGATTGGGATTTCTTTAAGTGGAGCATGTCCAACAGCTCTGGGTTTGACATATCTTTGTATGTTAGACAGAGATCACCTCTGAGTAGGCGATATGCGACGGAGTAAAGCTGGAGGTTTTTGTCTAAAATAAGGAAAATTGCCCATCATTGCCTTCCATACTCCATCCTATTCCTCCTACTGTAGGCCCATCACCACTTCCTTATCTTGCTTATAGTTACAGTGTAGTCCTTCAGGACCTTCTGCTTTTCTGTGCTGGAGATGCCATTCTAATACATGGGAGCTAAGGTCAAAATGTACTAAAAACTTTGATTTCATGTAATATTCATATATGGACATTCATACAAATAGCCAGAACTCGGCCATTTCTTAACAGTATAAGCTCATATTTTAGCACACCAGAGTTGGGACCTCATTTTTAGAAACATCTGCACTGCACTTCAGTAGTTTAGTTCTAAAACTTTGCTTTTACACAGGGGTACTCAACCATCTCTCAGAAAAAAAGTTCTATAAAGGCAATGAGTTTTCTGAAAGCATGGTATGGAAAATATTGATAACTGACAACATGTATGTTTCTTTTAATCTGGTGAATGTTTCCTTATAATATTATATAGGAGATATAGATTTCCATACACTTTGCAGTGACCTTATCATACAAATTGTTTTACTCTCACTGTACAGTTCCATTATAAAAGATAATTTGGAATAACAACTACAGAATTGTGATGCGGTTATTAAAAATATTACATTTTGGGATAAAGATTCCCCATGGCACCATTGTAGTTTATTCTGTGGAACCCCAAAATGGATATTTTAACAATTAAAAAATATAGCTGCAAAAGTTGCAGGGTTATCTATGAGTCTCATTATCATACAGGCAAAACAACAATCAAGAACAGAATCCAAGCAGAAATTAGTGCCTTTGTACTTTAGAAGTATGTTTAACCTTCAGCAGAACATATGAATTATTTTATGCCATAACATAGAAGAAAATACCTTTCTGCTAAGTAAGTTCTGAAATTTAAACTTTAAAATACTTGTGACCACCTCACCATTTTATAGAAATAATGATCACAAAAAAGTACATTAACAGAGATGTTGGTTTATGTTTCCCTGGGGTTGTTGGATACCATGTTATTACCTCAGGCCTCATAATTTATTTGATTATAGGACAATGTCTGTAGAAGGGAGTTTGCTCTGTCTTAGTGTTTACATATTTAATACTTTGTGCCAGACCAAACAATGTCAGTGGCAGGAAAAATCATTGTTATTTATATTCACACAGGAATGTCTGCAATGAACAGTACTGAAATGGTTAATTAAAATTTCATTATGAAGAGGTCTGATGGTAGAGATCTAGCTTGCCTTTCAACTCTTTTATTGTTTGTTTGTAAGAAATCAAATCTTATTTTGGCATTTTTAGCATGTCCCTCACACAGTCACTTATTAAGTGTTACATAACATTATTTTAAAGATCTGAAATCAGCTCAGTAGTCCGGTGCCTCAAAACCCTTCATCATGTGAATTCCAGTTCACTGTGACAACCATAGTTTTGATGCATTTGTAAAACTGTGATCTACAAAATGTCACAAATAAGCAAAGGATGGGGAATGAGTTAGTAATTACATCTGCAGGATGAAATTAGAAACCCGGCTGGGCACGGCAACAGCTTTTCTTCATCTTTGCTTTATTTAATGTGCACCTCTTTTGACACAGCATTTTTCTCCAAACTGGGCAAAACTAGAAATCATACTAAAGCCTTGACCTTGATGATGATAATTATCAATGGTTTTGATAAAATCCGCACAGTTTGAAAGTCGTTTTTTTATATCATTACCACTGACTAGCCACTTATGTTCCTTGTAGTTTAGAGCACCAGAACTGAAAGGAATGCAAGGTGTCTGGAAAGGGCACTGCAGGGAATGCAGTACACAGGTCATGCAGTAAGGGTTGACTGATGCATGGGGATGCATAGATATTTTAACAACATGCTTGTGTTTCCTTACACATTACCGTCTTTCTATCCTGTTATACTATTTGTTTGTTGAAGACAAAAACACCATGATTTTGCTCCAAAATCAGGAAAAAGATAAATTTATGAAGCACATCTGCAGCAGGATACCTGATCTTTACAGTACTTAGTGATATGTCACAGCTAAGGTTGGGTCTCATTCTAAGGACTAACAGCTGACAGTGCTGACCAGCAAATAAAAGTCACACAAGAAAGGAAGAAAAGTGCTGGAATAAAAAAAGCACTAAATACATCCACCAGCACAGAAATAACGAAGTAGGCTGAATTCCAAAAACACCTAACTAAAAAGCTTTAATGACTGCATCACAAAACAAATACAGAAAGTTCATAAATTCATTAAATGGATCACCATGTTCATTTATTTCATTATCATTTATTCCTTTGACATTTGTTAACTGGGATAGTCCATCTGAGCAAAAGTCCTTTTTCAGTGGAGGCCTGAGGAGAAAAGCTCCACAGTACAAGTAAGCAAGAAAAATTAAAAAAACTGAATTTGAATATAATATACAATAAAACAGTTAAGCAAATTTATATACAGCTCCACAGTACAATATAATTAGAGACATTGTAACATTGAAGAAAAAACATAGCAAAGAAATATACAATAAAACATTTGAATGAATTCACATAACATAATGGGTTATCTTAAGAGGATTATTGTACAATACAGAGCAGTTGTTAAGTGAGTTATGGTAGTATGGAAAGGGTGAATAGAGAGGATAGTGATAGAGAAAGGGGTGGGTTCATATGGGATGATTACAGAGGCAAATCCATGTGATATTAAGGTACCTTTTCAGAGTTTTCCTGAATTTGTGAATGAGGGAAATGTTTCTAAGGGTCATAGGGGAGCTTGTAACATGCCAGAACAGTGAAGCAGCTATAGCGATTCTGTCCAATAGATTTTTTAGGCTTGTGAATTTGTGAGAGACATTGGTCAGAGCTTCTGAAGGATCAAGGGTGCTTATAGAGGGAGACAAGTGAGGAAATTCTAGGGCAAGAGGAGGGCTTATTCAAAATAGTATGGATAATGAGAAGTTGGGTAAATAAGAGTTGGTTAGGAAACTCTAGCCAGCTGAGTGTCTGGAGAGCATGACAGTGGTGTGATCTTGAGGGTAGATTGGCTGCAAATCTAGCAACTTCATTGCAGGTGGTTTCAAGTTCTGTAAGTTGGTTAAAATTTGAGAACTGTAAAAGAGGTTGGGGAGAAGGTAAGCTTGGGCTAGTGAGATCCTGGAGTTGGGTGTGCGGAACCTTTTGTTTCTATAGAGTAAACCAAGCTTTTGGTGGGTTTTCTTGATGCAGTTAAATACATGAAGGTCAAATTTTAGTTGATCGTCCACTATTACTCCAAGCAGTTTAGTGTTGGATTCAGCTATGCTCATAGTGTTGTTGAGGGAAGAGACGGTGAATGAGGATTTAAGATGGTAAAGGGATTTTGGGAGGAAGAGAAGAAGTTTTGTCTTTTTAGGGTTTAGTATGAGTTGATTGTTAGTATGCCAAGTTTCAGTGAGGTTGAAAGATGTTTTTGTCAAGGTTAGCAGGTCAATGGGGCTATCAGAGATAGAAATGATGGTGGAGTCATCTGCGTACTGTATGAGGGAAGACTGAGGCTAGGATGTGTGAAGTTGGTTAGTAAAAATGCTAAAAAGGAGGTGGCCTAAAATAGAGCCTTGTGAGACACCCATTTTGATGGGGAGAAAAGGAGAAAGTGCAGAGAGCCATTTTACAGATTGCAGCCTGTTTATACGTTAGCTATTGAACCAGGAGATAGTTGCTGAGGAGAGGCTGAATTGAGAAAGTTTGGAGAGGAGGATGGGGTGAGAGTCAGTGTCAAAGGCTTTGGAGAGATCTAAAAGATGCATGACACTAGTTTATCATTAGCTAAAGAGATGACAATGAAATAAGTACAGTAGTGGTGTTGTGGTGAGGAAGAAGCCATGTTGAGTAGGGGTAATTAGGTTTTCATGAGTAAGGTAAGCTGAGATTTGTTTATAAACACACTGCTCAAGAATTTTGGAGAGGGGAGAGAGTCTGGAAATAGGTCAATAATTAGAGAGCTCAATAAAATTTCCACCTTTGTGGACTGGTATAGTGTGGAACTTTTTCCAGAGGGCAGGAATGGTGGATTCACTAATTCAGTGGTTTATGAAGATGGAGACAGGATATGCTATGGAGTCAGCAGCAGCTTTTAGGAAGATAAGAGGCAGGTTGTCAGCTGAAGGGGAACATAGTTTCAGTTTGAGAAGTTTTTTGATGTAGCTGGTTGGAATGGGTTTTAGTGAGAAAGGACTGTTTTGCAGTTGATGGGTGGTAGGGGGTGTGGGGCTGGTTGGGTGGACAGTTTCCATAAGTTTGCTGATGGTATCTGTGAAGTATGAATTGAAAATTGAAGCAGTTTCTAGGGGTGTGTTATAGGGGAAGGGGCTGGGAGTTCAAAGATTTCCTGAGCGTAAAATTTTGTTGACAGTATTCTAAAACTTTTTAGGGTTTCTGGGTTCAGTATCTTGGGCTGAGAGATAGTAGTTTTTTTTGTCCGAGTTTTTGTGTTTTTTGGTTAAATTTCAGAGTTCCCTATATTGTTGGTAGTGTATGGGAGATTTGGTCTTAGTCCAGAGTATCCAGGTACAATCTCTCTTATGGATAAAAGACCAAGTAGAGTTTGAGAGCCAAGGGGAACACTGTGATTTGACTCTGACAGTTCTGGGAGGGGAAAGAGAGTTCGGAATGTTTAGGACGATGGAGATGAATTGAAAGACAGCTTTATCTAGAGGTAGGGAAGAGAGAAAAGACCAGCCAATAGCAGGAAGAGAATTACTAAATGTGTCCAGGTTGAAGTTGGTTAGCATTCAGCAGTCTTTAAATTTATGAGGTCTATTGTAATATGACATTGCACCTATCAAGAAAAGCCCACTATTTACCAGACAATAAGAAACAGGAAAAACTTCAACAAAACCACCTTTATTAATGCACTAAAATCTTGTAACTGGTCTCTGCTTAAAAACCTCAACCTTAACGAAGCTGTATAATACTTTATCTCTACCTTCTTAGACATCCTAAACTCCTAAGCCCCTCCCAGAATCATCAGGGTAAAATCCAACCATGCACCCTGGATGAGTAAAGAGACTAAGTCTCTTCTGAAATCCAGAGACAAAGCCTGGGCTCACCAGCACAAAACCTGTTCACATACAGACAAGCAAGTATATCTTGAACTCTGTAATAAATCAAAAAATATTTTAAATTAGATAAAACTAACTACTACCATAACATACAAACCAAATACCAAAATAACCCAAAAATATTCTGGACAGCTATCAATAACATTCTCCATCCTGGAAAATCAGGAACCCCCTCGCCTACTATAACTGACAACTCCCTCAATGTTGCCACAACTTTTAACAAAGTCTTCACTGAATCCATTCTTGCTCTTGCTAATGCACAAACTGTCTGCCCCTGAACCAGCTACTTAGGTAAAAGAATGATATCAAAGGCTTAACATTTCAACCTATCTCTACAGATTTCATCAAAAAACTACTGACAAAACTGAAACCTATCACCTTAGCTGCCTACAAACTGCCAGCAGAATTCCTAAAAATAGCTGCAGATGCCCTTACCTATCCTGTATCCATTCTTATCAACCACTCAATATCTGAAAATATAGTTCCTGAAATCTGGAAAATTTCATACATTATACCTCTACACAAAGGGGGTAACTCAAAAGAGTTAACAAACTATTTGCCCATAGCAATACTCTCACCTCTGTCCAAAATATTAGAAAGATGTGTACACTCTCTACTTATGGACTACCTCAACACTCATAACCTTCTCACAAACACTCAACATGGTTTCAGGCCCTATCACAACACCACATGTGCACTTATGTCATTCACCCACACAGTTAATAACCACAGAAACAATGGTAACCATGCCTCTGCTGTCTTTCTTGACCTCTCCAAATTTAGCATCATATTTTAATCACTACAAACATAGTTGTCATATACCTAGGGAGAAAAAAACAAAGTACCATCGAAGGTGGGTTTGTTAAGGGGAACCACCCATGTGGACATTGTAGGCACTGCTGCAAAATGCTGAAAACTATGTGCTTCTGTAACAAGAATACCAGCATGGTATTTGAGATTCCTTTTATCACCAATTGTAGCCTGGAATGGGTTGTTTATTTAGCAACGTGTCAATGTTCAGCCTTTTATGTTGGACAAACGTCCAGGGTGGTGAGACATAGAATTTCTGAGCATATGAGTGAAATTAGGAACCAGCGTGACACTAACGCTCTTTATAAACACACTTTAATTCACAAGACAGCAAGCTTCCAATTTACAATTATAGATACAATTACAGGGTTGCAAACAAATAAAACTGGATGGCATGAATTGCTCAATATTAAGAAGAAAAAATGGATAATTAAAGTGGGAGGGCTTTTTGCACCTGGGTTAAATGAACATCTGTGATTGGCTTTAGGATTGATGACACACTATAAAAGGGGTATATTTTTTATGTTTTTTCACATTGATAAAGACTTTGTGATAAATACAAGCTGAAACCAGTCTGTTTTATACACTTTATATATTTATTTTGGTCTCCACTGTCTGCTGGTCATACTTCTGGTTTACAATAGTGTTTTAGGACCCTGCAGACACCTTACTTGCAGAGGCTTTCTTTGGGACTGTTTTGATATGGCCAACCACAACAAGCTGATAAACTCCCTTTCCAAACTATATCTTACTAATACTACCATGGCATGGTTCCAAAGCTACTTATCAGGTAGACAGCAAGTAGTACAATGGAGGCCAGTCACTCTTGGAGTTCCCCAAGGCTCCATCCTTGGACCTTTACTCCTCTCTGTTTTCACTAATAGCCTCCATACTTCTACTGTAGAAGCCTCAGTCATCCAATACGCAGATGACTCTACGCTTATCTGCTCATCTCCTTTCCTCCGAGAACTGCAAGCCAAAACAAAAGCCTCCTTCCTCTCTGTGGAAAAAGGGCTCACCAGCTCTCAATTAATACTTAATATCAATAAAACTAATCTTCTCATCTTCCATCCCACTAATCACTCTTCTTCCTCTCCACCCTCATTTACTATCCTTTCTAACAAAAATACATCCATCTCACCAGTCACACACACCAAACTCCTAGGCATAGAAACTGACTGCAACATAACGTTTGATACTCACATCTCACTCACTATAAAGAAAGTACACAAAAAACTATTATCCAAACTTGACACCTACTTTAACAAAATTGCACACTTCGCAACCAACAGCCCCTATAAAACTCACCACTGCGCTGCCCTTAAATAACTCATCTGGCTTGAACTCCCCCATCTCCTTCTCTATAACCAGCTCATACTAACCTATAAGATACTCTACTACCCCTAAAACCCCCCTGCATTACAAAACTTAATACACATTCACATCAACACTAGGATTCTACGCTCCAACAACAAACCACTTCTCCAGGTCACTAAGTCCAGTAACTCTGCAGGAGCCCCCCTCTATTCTAACTATATCACTAAATAATGTTACTCCCTGCCCACTAACATAACCACCACAACATCCTTATCTCAGTTCAAGAAATCTCTAAAAACACACCTACAACTAACTGGGTTTGCCACTGCAAACGCCCGGCTAATCCTACTCCATCTTTTCAGGCTGACCCCCTGTCAAATCTCCTCCCTCTTTGTCATTCATTTGACTGCTCTTTTTATTGTTAGTCTCACTTCTTTATGTTCACTTTCCTTCCATATCCCCTCTCCCACTTCCAAAAGTATGATAATTATGTACACCCTATAATTTTGTATCACTCTGTATATTTCTAATGACATACTGCTCACTGTATAATCATAGCTTAACTTTCTTATGCTTTATTGATATGTAAATAAATCGAATCCTTGTCTTATAATGAATTAGTAACATGTGCTATAACTGGAGCCTTTCTCCCAGGGCCTCCGCTGCAAAAGGACTTGTATCCAATCTGACTTTTCCGCCAAACAAATGTAAAATAAAATAAATTAAATCAAATAAATAGAGAGGTGGAGGGAGAATTTTTGGACACGTATAGGGGAGTGCTCACTGATTCAGGGTGGTGATAGAGGTCAGACTTAGTGACAAGTATCCTATCCATGATAGAGCAGGTCTTTGTAGATTTATGAAGAAAAGTGGGTGAAGAGATAATTGGGTACATCCATATAGGTTTATGCTGGTGGTGGGAGAATTAGAGATGAGAGTGAGCCACCTGGTGTTAACATCACCTAATATTATTGTTTCATTATATATGTTGTCAAACATCCACTGTAAAATTTATTCTAATAGAGGTATGTTCTCTCCAGGGGGTATATAGAATGCAACTATGATTAAAGTTTTGATTGTTGAGTTTGCAGTTTGCCCATAATGAGCTTAGCTGGGTGGAAGGAGGGGGGGTAATTGGGGGAGATATGGATAGGAGGTGAGAGTACATAATGACAATGCCTCCACCTTTTTTGTGCATTCTGTCCAGGCGTAGAATGTTGTAACCAGGGGGAGAAATTCTTTGTCTATGTTATGTGGTTTGAGCCACGTTTGAGAGACTAACTATGTTGGGGGAGTACTGAGCTATCCTGGTGTGGAATTCAGTTATCTTGTTAATAACGCTATGGATGTTGACTGGATAGAAGGAGAGATGTTTGACACTGGGTTTAGGTACCTGCTGAAGTGTTTGTGAGGTATTAGTTGGACTTGAAGAGTTAGAGTGTGGGCCAGGGTTGAGAGTTGAAGGATGTTTAGTGGGAGGAAGAGAAGTGAGTGACAGGGGTAGAGTGAGTGAAATTTTGTTTAATTCTGTGTTATGAGGGGAATTTTGGAGACAGTTTGATTTTGGGGAGATTGAATTTGGTACAGGAGAAGAGTGAGGGTGGAAAGGGAGAGGTGTAGTGGTTGTTGGTGTCAATTGTGTATTGAGAGTAGATGGGAGTAGAGGGGAGTAAGTTTAGCTGGGTGTAGTAGGAAGTGAGGTTGTTTAGGAGAAGAAGAAGAAGAAAGGATAAGAAGAGAAGGAGGAACCTACAGGAGGGGAATAGAATATGAAAGGGGGTAGATGTTAAAAGGAATGTGTATGATAATAGTAAGCTAGAGGAGGGGTTATGACAGTAGTGAGTAAGGGTGGGAGGAATTAGGTGCAGTGAGTAGAGGGGGGAGGGGTTATTTTAAGAGGGGTAGGATGTGATTGGTTGGGGAGTACAGGAAGTTGAGGATCAGGGAGGGTGGGGTTAAGATGGATAAGGTAATTGATGTGGGGGTGGGTAAGAATGGCAGTTGGGTAGGGGAGCTAAGTGAGCCCGAGTGAATCAAGGGTGAATGAAGTGGGCAGAAACCTTGAGGTAGCTTGCCAGACCACAGTAGAAGCAATCAGTTAGCAATGTGTGCTTCAAGACAGTGGAACAGTTAAGACTAGGCATTTCCCTGAGGTAAGAAACATATGCAGGGAATAGCAACCTAACACTTGCTGCTTTATTAGATCTGTATAGTTTTACAGCTCATAGTATTAGTAGTTGCCAAAAAGAGAGAAGAATATTGGGAGAAAGTTCAGGGGAAAGTATAGGAGAGTCCAACACTATTTGTTTGAGTTAGTGAGCATGCCACTAGTCAAATATGCACTAAAGTGTTTCACTACACAAACGTACCTAATACACAAGGAAGATTACTGAAATTAATAGTTTCCCAGCAGGTGAGATGAACTATTTCTTGCCATGAGGAAGTTGCTAGGGGTTGGGAGATCCAGTTAAGCAGGGTTAGTCGGGTGTGCTCATTAGGAATTTGAGAACAGCAGCTAGTACACCAGGAAGATTACTGAAACTAATAGTTTCCCTGCAGGTGAGATAAACTCTTGTATTTCTTGCCACCAGGAAGTTGCAAAGGGGTGTAAGATCCAGTTAAGCAGGGTTAGTTGGGTGTGTTCATTGGGAATTTGAGAACAGCAGTCAGGGAGCAGAGGAAATTCCCTTCATAAGGATGAAAAAAGAAGAGAAGACAATGGAGGGAGAAACAGTGCTGAGAAATTCTTTAGTACTGGAGAACGGAATGAAGGCGACTTTTCTGCTAGTGCTAATAGCATGGTATATGACTCTAACTAGTTAGGGAATTTCTTGTCTAACAAGTTTTCCTTCAATTATCAGGAGTTAAATGGGATTGTTAATAAATATGCTGATACTTATAATAATAATATTCAAAAGCTTCATGAACTTTTGTTAAAGCACAGGACTCTTTGTTTGGACAATAGTTATCTGAAGGAATGTATTAATAGAGGTGTGGTCCCTAAGGGGGCTATGTGTGTATACATTTCCTAATAATGTTAAAGAAGACAGTGAATTTCATAATGAACTTATAAGAATTTTTGACTCTTGTGGTTTTGATATTTTGACAGCAATAATCAAGCAAAATGAGATTGATATGGCAACCATTTTTACACACATTGAAGGTATAAAAAATTGTATTATTAATGATTTAATGTGTATGGTGGAACATGAGAAGGAAAATATTTTCTTACTAAAAATAAGGTTGATGAGAAATGCCATTTTTTATGACTAGAAAATGTAAAAATTGGAAAGGGATTTGACTGAATATAGAGAGAATCAGAGTTACCCAAGATTGTGAGGATTCTACAAGGACTGGTGGAATGAGTATGGTAGGGGGATTTGCATACCAATTATGTTAATAATAGTAATGATTATCAACAAAGCTTGGACTTGAATGACCCTTTACAGTTTCCCCCTCTCCACAGATCTAAGAGGGTGAAAAACAAAACTCCTCTTTATTACAATTACAACAGGGGAAAACTTGCAGAGAGCGAGAGATATTAAATTATAAGGTTAATATTAGTGATAGTCAGGAGTTTAGGATTGTTAAAGATGATTTTAAATATACCCTTTTTAACTATAATATGTTTAATTATAGTGGACTTGATATTAAGCCAACACATTTTAAACTTTGTTTTTCCCTAAAGGTTTTAAATTTATTTCCAGGATCAAAAGTGATATAAGTAAAGTTGTCACTAACCTTAAGTTATTTTTGAGGAAGAAAAATGTGGAATTGATATACCCAGATGGGTCCATAAAGGAGTTAGAATCTAATAAATTGAAAAAGAGGTCAATGTTTAATCACCCTTTATACCAACAGTTAAAACATTTTCAAATGATATGTGAGAAGAAATTAAGGGAAGGTGTACAGGGTAACAGGTTACATCAAATCTTACTAAGGAAGAGAAAGATGTTTTAATGTAGTTGAGAACTAATAAAGCCATTAGGGTTATGAAGACAGACAAGGGTGGGGGACTGTTATAATGGATAAAATTGGCTATGAGGCCAAAATGATGACTTTATTAGGTAATGAGAGTAAATATAGTAGAATGTCTAGGAATGAAATTATACTTGCCTATAAGAAGATAGATTTAAATATTAATGATTTCATGCTTGAAGGCACAATACATTTGGAAACATATAATTATTTAAGTATGGATCAGCCCAGAATACCATCCATCTCTGACATACCTAAAGTCTATAAAGATCTAGTCAACCCCCCCCCCCCCCGTTGCATCCTTATTGTTTCAGCTTGTGGTTGCAGGACTTACCCATTAGCTAAGTTTTTATATTTTAAATTGAAGAATGTATGGATGGGTAATTCTGGCATTTTAAAGGACTTCTGGGATTCTTTAAGATTGATTAAACCAGGGTCATTCCATGAGAATATTATTTTTGTAACAATAATTGTAGTTGATTTATTTTCAGCTATCCTGCATAGTATTGATATGAAGTGGTTTTTAGGAAGCTCTTTCTAAGAGTGGTGCTCTTATGCACAATGAATTTCTTGCCTGTCTTGAACTTATGTGTCGCTTGTCCAGTCAGGATAAAAAAGATGAACAGTTGTGGGTTTGGTTCAAGCAGCTTTATTACACACAAACACATCTGGATTGAGGCTTAGTAACTTAAACTTAAATAAACTTATAAACAGACTGACTACTACACTCAAACGTGTTAATATTCTGGCTGTTCTCTCAAAATGGCACTGCTACCTGCACATGCTCACAATTTATATGCATGTGCCTACACTTGGAATACTCCTTAAAGTTACAACACACGCTAAGTAACAGTAATCATTGACATGCAATTACACAGAAATGATCCTTTGACATGCAATCATATAAAATTAAACACATATAAAACAATCATCTCCAGGTTGCTGTGTATTTTACACTAGGCCTAGAAATACAACCTGATCATGTAACATAAAAATCAGAATTGGATCTAGCAATGGGGACTGTCTTCAAGGAATGCTCAACTTTGAGGACATCTGGGACATCATCAGGAATGGGAATAGACATTGAGACATGTTCTTCTGTATGAACATTGTCAGCTTGGCTCTGAGATCTAGAGTCTGTATCATAGGTACGATGCTGCGATATTGACTCCGACACAAGAAGAAGATGCCTGCAGTTTCTCCGGTATTCTATACCCTCAGATTCCACTAAGTAGGATCTTGTCTCAGCACATGTGCCTCTCACTCGGCCAATTCGATCAAAGCCTTTTACCTTTGGCATTCTCACTCTCCTTCTTTCACTGCATACATTGCAATTTGATTATGAATTCTGTCAGCAGAGATATTGTAGAACAGTGCCCTGTATTACAAAAATGCATATAACTGTCATCTTCTTTAAAATGTGTTTATGTTTGTTTTATTAGGTTCATAGGTTGATACTAGGCTATCTGCCCTAGGGCATTTATAAGCCTAGCCAGAGTGTGTTTGGCTTTCACCACCCTTTTAGATTAGTTGACTGTGCCTCTGTATAGTAGGTCACAGAAGGTAGCCCTTTTAAGGTTAGTTTACTGTACCTTTGGCAAGCAGGGACACAGAAGAGATCCCAGGGGTAAACTTATGATCTCCCATTCATTCGTCAAGATTTCTCTTGAAGAGGGTCAGTGAGGGGCTCTGCCTAACATGGATTGGGATTTTGTTCCAGAGTGAGGGGAGCCTCTGGGATATGAATCTGTCCCTCCAGCATGTCCTATTTATTTCTGTGCTGAGGTTCAAGTCACTGGAGCATGTAGCACTAAGGGATTTGGATTTCCTGAGGTGAAGCATGTCCATTAATTCTGGGTTGGACATGGCCTTATACGTCAGACACAGATCGCTTCTGAGTAGGCGGTACGCAACTGAGTAGAGCTGGAGTTTCTTTAGCCGAACTGCATAGGGCATCTGTTTGAGCCCCTTGATCCTCTTGGTGAGATATTTTTGGGCTCTTTCCAGTTGCTTCAGGTGTCAGGTAAGGCACATCCCAAATGGGGCACTGTATTCAATTATGGGCCTGATAAGTGATGAGTAGAGGGGCACAATGACCTCTCTTGATCTAGATGTGAACCCTTTCCTGATAAGGTGGGCTATATAGAAGGTCTTTCTAGCCACTTTGGCAACGTGATTGTCAAAGGAGAGATTGCTATCTACTTGGGTCCCCAAGTCCCTAATTACTTCCTCCGTACTTAATGGATTACCACCTATGTGGTAATTTGTGGGCACTTTGTTTTTCCCAGAGGGGATGACTATGCACTTTTTGGCATTTAGCTTTAGGCCATGGCTCTGGCACCAGTTATCCGTCTCTGTGAGACCCTTTTGGAGGATGATTGTGTCAGCTGGAGAGTCGATTATGACACTCAGTTTGCAGTCATCTGCAAACTTGGTCTGCCATAGTCCACCCGTGTTAGCCTGTACCTCAGAGAAATATATACCGAACAAGAGAGGTCCCAGGACTGAGCCTTGTGGGACGCCATTTGTAACTGGTTTAGAGTTTGACATGGCACCTGCTATTCTGACCATGTGGGTTCTATCCCTGAGCCAGTTTGCAACCCATCTTGTGACATAGGGGTTATTTAAGCTGGTGAGCTTATTTATGATGCCCAAGTGGGGTATTGTGCCGAAGGCTTTTGTGAGGTCCAGGTAGGCTGTGTGGACTACATTCCCTTCATCTATGGCTTTGGTAACTGTTTCAAAGAAGTCGACCAGGTTCAAGAGGCAAGATCTGCCTTTAACAAAGCCGAATTGGGTAGGATCCAGTGTCTGGAGGTTCCCAATGTCTTTGTTTATGATTTCCATGATGATACGCTCCATAGCTTTGCAGATCAGGCTAGTCAGGCTTATAGGGCGATAGTTTCTGGGGTCTGTTGTGGCACCACCTTTGTGGAGTGGGATCACTGTTGCTGTATGCCATTCCTTGGGTACATATCCTGTAGTAAGGCTGAGATTGAACAGTGACTTTATATGAGGGTTTAGTTCTTCTTGGAGCTCATGTAAGATGCAGCCCGGGACACCGTCTGGTCCCATTGATGCTGTGTTTTTTGCTTTGGAGAGGGCAGCTCTCAGCTGTGCATCTGTGATCTCAGGAAGGCTACACTCTGTCGGGATAGACATTTGCTCTTTTGGGGGGGAAGGGGGGGAGAAGTTTGCACTGAACCTTTCTGCCAGGATGTTGGCAATGTCTGTGGGTTCAGTGTATTTTTTGTCATAACAAATAAAATAAACGAACGAACTCCACCAAAAGAACCAGTTCGTGTAGAGTGGCAAAGTGAAAAAAGAAATACAAAAATAGATAGCACCAATGATGTAAATCCAGTCAAAATAGCGTACAACACACTTTAATACACGCTTTCATCATACGACTTCATCAGAAAATACTCAAAACCCATTTCAGCTTGTTTAAATATACAATCAATTAACACATAATCAAATAACATAATTACACAATTAATTAATAATCAACTTTGTTAAAAACTGCTTAATAAAATCCACTAAAACAGTAATTAATTATTAAATAAATGAAGTATATTCTGTTCTTTATTTATACCTAACTTTCTATATTTTAAAAAACATTTTACATTTATTGTTTCATTTAACCCAGGAAATTTATCTGAGTTTAACCTGACCTGCCATAATGTTTCCCTTTGTTCCAAAAAATTCTTGAAATCACCAGCTCTACAGTCAGGTTCACATATTTCAAGCACTGAAAATACAAATTTTTTAAAAAATTCACAATTAATAGAATGTTTATATAAGGCATTTTTGTCATCTTTACATTTTATACTGTATAAATGTTCTTTTATGCGGGTACTTAGATTACGTGTAGTCATTCCTACATAAAATGCTGGGCATGCCGTACACATGCCAATATATACTACCCCGCATGAATTACAGTCTACATAACCTGGAACTTCAAAAATTCTGTCACTGTTTACTGTAGAAATGCTAGTACCTACAGAAATAAACCGACAGATTTTACAATTATGACAACAGAACATGCCTTTTTTATTTTTAATACCTTTCCTAAAGTCAGTATTGTGATATTCCAACATGTTTTTAATATTATGAGAATTCCTAAAAACAAAGTGTGGTCTACTACCTAACACCTTTGAAACATCATAATTTCCTTGAATAATTCTCCAATTTTTTGTTAAAATTGATGCAATTATATTCATTTCACCACTCATTTCCAAGGAACATATAAATTCCTTTTCAGGGCTCTTAGCTTTACAAACTTTTATTCTATTGTTATTCAAAGATTCATTTAATATTGCTGGAAATAAAGATTCACGTTTCTCAAAAATTTCATTTCCACTATTTATTAAAACATTAATATCATAACCTCTATCAATAAATAGAGAAGTTATAAAGTGAAATTCTTCAACTAAATTTTTTCTTTTACTGGTCATCCGGCTGGCTCTTATATATTGACCTCTTGGGATATTTTTGATAATATGTTTGGGATGATTACTTTTATAATGCAGGTAACCATTAGTAAACGTCCTTTTTCTATATATTTTACTATGGAACCTGTTGTCATTAAGATCCCACCATAAACACACATCTAAAAAGTTCACAGTTAATCCTATATCACCAATAGTGAACTTTAAGAAATCAGAACGACTATTAACCTGCGTTGTAAAATTTTTTACTACCATTTCATTCCCTTCTATTATAAAAATTAAATCGTCAATAAACCTTTTATAAAAAACAATATTGAATTTCTCTTCTATAATAGACAATATATCCATTTCCCACCATGCCATAACTATATTGGCAAATGACGGGGCAGCTGATGACCCCATAGCAATGCCCTTTCTTTGCCTATAATACTGTTTACCAAAAATGAAATAGTTGTTTTCCAACACAATTTCTAAAAAAACACAAATAGTAGAAATTATATCATTTGAAAATAAATTATTCCTAGTTAAATAAATACGTACAGCTTCAATACCTTTGTAATGTGGAATGCACGTATACAGTGATGTAACATCCAAAGTAAAAATAATATGTTTTCTGGGATCAAAAACATTTTCTTTGGCAAAATTACTAACTTTTTCCAAAAAATGCCAGGAGTCTTTGATATAAGATGAAGTTTCCTGTAAAATAGGTCCTAATACAGCATCTATAATTAATGAAATACCCTCCGTACTCGAATGGGGACTTGACACCACGGGTCTAAAAGGGGGATTCTTGGAATCCTTATGGATTTTCGGGATTCCAAAAATTACCCCTATTTTAGGATGTTGTACAGAACAAAAATTATATAATTCTACATTAATATAACCAGACATTAAAGCTTCATATAACTGTGATTCAATGAATCTAAATTTTTTATGAATATCAAATAACTTTACTTTCTCATATTCCTCTTGATTGTCTAAAATTTCCACCATACTATTATTGTATGCTTGTTGTTCCATAATTACTACATTAGACCCTTTATCACTTTTCATAAAACGCAGGGTACTTCTTAAAGCTATTAGATGTTCTAAAGCCTTTCTTTCTTCTTCACTTAAGTTATCATTATTTTTCTTAGTACTTTTTAATACCTTTTTTATGTCCTCAATACATATTTTTTCAAAAACTTCCATAGTATGCTGTAATCTAGGAGCAAAACTTGATGGTTTTATTAAAGCTTTCTTAGATTGAGGTATATCATGCATCAAATATGCTAAATTTAAATTTCTAACAAATTTCTTAACATCAACAACTGTACTGCTATAATTAGCTTTATAATATGGAACAAAATTAAAACCATATTTTAATAAATTTAATTCATCACCAGAAAAAACATGTTCTGTTAAATTAATGATGTTAAAACAGTCAATGTCATCCATTATGCTTCGTCCCCCGACGAATTTGACCCCAAAAAAGTACGACTTCGTGTAAGGACTGTCGACTTGTTACCTTGGTTCCTTTTTACCATTAAAGCCTCATTCACCGTTTTTGGTTTCACATTAACATTTTGTTGCCCCCTGGCCGGTGAAGGCCTATTTAAACCTACCCTTTGTGGCTTACTAACATCCTCACAATGGTTGTTACTTAAGCTGCTACCGTTGGATACATTAACCTTTACTGCATTGTCAGTAGTGTTAACAGTTCCACCGTCATTACCCTTATCAATGTTTAACGAATTCCCACTATCTACTAAGTTAATAGCGCCAACTACCTCACTAAAAGAGCGCTGATTAACATTGCCATCCCTAACTATAGTATTACCATTTTTCTTCTCAAAGAAATTATTCCCCCTACTGTTAGGTGCAAAATTATTATAGGCAGCATTATTCTTGTAAACATCAATATCACGTAGTAATTTAGAGTGCTTTCTATTAAACACTTCTGTAGCATGTACATTCACTTCACGTGATAAAACATTAAATAACATTTCAAAATTCTCAATAGTTAATTTGCTTTTTATATTATTTTCAATAGTATTAATTTCCGTTCTCAATAAGTCCATTTTCTGCTTGTTGTTGTCACTTAAAAGTTTCAAGAAATTCAGTCCGGCTTCGTTAAAAAATGTCACCAAAGTCTTGAACATAGGATTCCCCAAATTAACCCCATTGGGGTATTTGAAGAACCGTAAACCTTTTGGAACAATACCGAGTTCCAAACATTTCAAAAAATAACAGTTTTCAAGTTGTAATGATTTGTACCTTTTTAACAGTCTCAGTAACTGTTCCCGTTGTGCTGAAACCGACCCAAAACTGTTAACACCTGTTTCATGACTGAAACTCTAGAACGGATTGTCGCTTCCATACAATAACTGTTCACAGCACCTCTCGGCTGTGTTATGGACGGGAAATTGCAGACCTTTCCTTCTTGCTCCTCGCCCGTTACCTTCCATTGTGGGACTTCCCAGATCAACCACCGTCTCGTCTTCCTGGAATGATGTCATCGGACTTGACGTCCTCTCCGCACTGCCATGTCCATTAGACTTAGTGATGAGAATCTTTAATGAAGCCTGGATATCCAGCAATGTAGTTAACAGAATAGCATTAACATTTTCACCCATGGCCGATGGCGTCGGGTGTATGGACATATTTAATAGAGACTCCTCAACTGCTTCCGCCATGCCACACCAATGCAGTAACAAATAAAATAAACGAACGAACTCCACCAAAAGAACCAGTTCGTGTAGAGTGGCAAAGTGAAAAAAGAAATACAAAAATAGATAGCACCAATGATGTAAATCCAGTCAAAATAGCGTACAACACACTTTAATACACGCTTTCATCATACGACTTCATCAGAAAATACTCAAAACCCATTTCAGCTTGTTTAAATATACAATCAATTAACACATAATCAAATAACATAATTACACAATTAATTAATAATCAACTTTGTTAAAAACTGCTTAATAAAATCCACTAAAACAGTAATTAATTATTAAATAAATGAAGTATATTCTGTTCTTTATTTATACCTAACTTTCTATATTTTAAAAAACATTTTACATTTATTGTTTCATTTAACCCAGGAAATTTATCTGAGTTTAACCTGACCTGCCATAATGTTTCCCTTTGTTCCAAAAAATTTTTGAAATCACCAGCTCTACAGTCAGGTTCACATATTTCAAGCACTGAAAATACAAATTTTTTGTCATTTTGCACTAACTCAGAGCATATCTGGGAGTTGACTCCCAAGTTTCTGACATAACTAAAGAAGGCATTGTGATTATCTTTGGTGTCTTGTGCAATTTTTCTTTCGAAGCTGGCCTTAGATGATTTTATGAGTGATTGTAGTTTCTTGCTAGTACTGATCAGAGATGCCTTCCCTTTTTGGGATTTTGCTCTATCATGTAGTAGCTTTCTCCTTCTGTTGTATAGCTTATTTATGGCTGGGGTCCACCAGAGAGGTCTCCTGCCTTTGGAGGAGTGAGTCTTGGTTTTATTTGGGATAGCATGCTCCATGCATTCCTGTAGGTGTCCATAGAATGCTTTTGTAAAGGATTCTGCATTTTGGGCCGTATTTTCCACTGGCCCGGGGGCTTTAAAGGATTCCACTTCAGTTTTGAGAAGTGTGAAGTTTTCTTTTGAGAAGTTCTTCATCGTGGTTTCCTTGGCTAGGGGTGAGGATGAAATATGGATGTCCAGTGAGATTTGTTTATGGTCTGATCTTACCAATGAGGGGTATACCTCTGGTGTGGAACATAGAGACCCCATGTTGGTGATGACCAGATCCAATATGTTTTCCCCTGTTGTGGGAGTGGTGACCAGTTGTTCCATAGCATTTGAGTTTATAAATTCTAGGAACCGTTGGGTGAGGGTGTTTGGGCTTGAGTAGTTTTCACAATCAATATTTGGGTAGTTGAAGTCACCCAATATAATAGTGTTTGGAGAGACCTTCATATTCTCCAGTGTTCTCAGGAAAGCCGAGTGAGGTTCCTGTGTTTGGGAGGATGGTCTGTAGCAGGCTACAAACTGAAAGGCAGTCTTGCCCACTGTTAGTTGCACATGGATGGTCTCTGATGCTTTGTGCAGTGCCACTAACCTGGAGGTGTGGGTATCTTTGATAAATATGGATACTACCCCTCCTTTTGTGGTTCAGTCTGAGTTTTGGGGCTGAAACGTATGGTATGAAATATAACCTGTTAGTGCTGGGGTGCTCTCGGGAGCCTTGAACCAGGTTTCTGTTACTGCACAGATATCAATATTCTCCATACTGAGGAGAGTCTCGAGTGCGTGCATCTTGAGGTTTAGACTTCTGGCATTGAGCAGCTTTACCCTTAGTTTTTTTTTTCTTTGTGTTGTCTATGGAGGTGGGTTTGTCTTTTGAGCCTTGCCTAAAAAAGGCACTATGGGTGAGGCAAGAGCCTTTGCCAGTATTCAAAAACCCAAGGGTGACAAGTGCAAGCCGTCCATAGCGAAGCAACATGGCTTGTCGAGCATGTCATCCCAGGCTGACAGACACTGGATCCCCTTTGAATGACACCAATACTATAGCCAATTGTTAAAATTGATAATTTTGTCTTTATACTGTGGCATCATTCTTGGTGAAGTTAAGATGCTACTCCAGGTCAGGGTAATACTGGCCTGGGCTACATGATCAAAGAGCTCCTCTGTCTCTTTTCATGTAGTCCAGGGAGGTACGTCTCAGGTCATTCACACCAGCATGGACAATGACGGAGTCATATTTGTACTTGCTTTGGAGTGACCTGAGTGCATGTGTTATGTGGCAGATCCTGGCACCTGACAGGCAGCTTACAGTGACCTTCTCCTTGTTCAGTCTGGTGAGTGGGACGTCAGTGTGTCTGACAATAGAGTCACCTATTACAAGTGTATTAGATGTGTTGTTTAGCCTTAAGGGCTGTGACTGTGTGGCACACTGATTTTGTGAGCTATGTGCTACGTGGGTATTGTTTCATGGTAGGGGTTGCTTGGATGTCTGCTTTGGAGGTCTCTGCTGCTTAGGCAGATTTTTATTTAGAGCCTCCAAGTATGTTTTTGTGTGTTTATGTGTTTGGTTTGCTGATCTATGTGAGACTGGATTTGTGGTGTGTGCAGTTACCTTCTCCTCCTGACAGGCTGTGCCAGTACTGGGTTGACAGAGCTTAGCCTCCAATTTAGCTATATAGTTGCATCTTTCACATATATTTGAGCTTGTTGGGAGGAGGAGAGGGTGGTCTGTATACATAAGGCAGTTGTAACATTGCCTCAAGATTCCCAGATTCACCAGCTGGACTGGAGAGTATTATTTCACTGTGTTTACATAGTTAAATACGAATCTATACAATGATATATTTAAATATGACAAGTCAAGTGCATGTATTTTCATTTCAATGGCTATAGTAATATGTAGGACATTCTACTATTCACACACACACACACACACACACACACACACACACACACACACACACACACACACACATATATATATATATATATAGAGCGAGAGAGAGAGAGACAGACAGAGAGATGCACACCCAAAATAAACTACACATCCAAAATAATCCAGCCACATAACATGAAATTACCTTTAATTGAGAAAAAAATAATCTGCACTATAACACTTGTTCACCTAGAAATAAAAACAGAGCAGAACACTCCAAAATCATTTATGGCTGTTGGTGGAGGGGTTGCTGTGCCCCATATGCCCTGCTACTCACATATAGTACCTCTGAGACTGCACATAGCAGGTTAAGAGCATGTTTTCCATCCACACAATTACAGTTATCTACAACAGGCACTCGCAATTAGCTGATCTGTTAACCAAATGGACTCAATAAAAAATAGAAGGTGTTGTTAATAAACTAGTCAAATCTTTTGTAGGATCCCGTATGTATATATATATATATATATATATATATATATATATATATATATATATATATACATATATATATATATATATATATATACATACATACACAGAGAGAGAGAGAGAGTGTCAAAAATGTCTACCACACCAGTTCCTGTATACAAACAGTTGATACTTAAAAGCAAAACATATCATCACCCATGGAAAACTAAAGATCACATTTCACCCCTAAATTGGGTTTATATAGCGTATAACTAAGGACTCAATAAAGCAAGTAATTTATAGGTAGAAACATAAGTAAATCAAATTTAAAAAATTCTGCAATAATTTAAAAGGTACTTTACAGAAAACAATATAAAGCATTTTCTTCTTTTAAACTGAAAAATATAATAAATATCAACAAATGTTAATATTTGTATTTTTCAGTTTAAAATAAGACAATTCTTATTCCTTGCTCCTTATATTTGTTTAGTATGAGCTATGTATTGCTTGCGGTTGTAGCTGTTTATTTATTTTTACCTATTTGCTTGTAAGTTTAACAGGTTAGACCATGGATCCAATGGACCAATTTCAGGCTCAGCCTGGGTCAATGACAAAAAACATATAAAAATAAAATGAGAAAAACATGTTTAAATGTTATAAAAAATATAATAAAGGATGCAAAATACAATAGTTAAGTTAAATAAGAACAGTAAAATATTATACAGTTAACTACATTAATCAGATCATTAAAAAGCACAACAAACTGTCAGGGAAGAAAAGGAATGAAAAGGACAAATTAAAAAGGAGGATAAGTAAGCACTGAATAAGGAAGCTAAGGACAAGTAAAGTAATGAGCAAGAGTGACACAACATGAGAGTTGGTACAGCAGGAAGGATGGGGACGTGGTCAAATGGAATATAGAGCGGTGAGAGCACAATGTAGAAATGTGCTATCTGTGAGAGGGATTTAAAAGTGGCTTAAAGCGTCACTGCAGTTGGGTAGTGACCTGTTATGTAGTATGACTAGAGTGTGGAAAGTTACATTGTGTCGCCTTGAAAAGGTCAGATTTATGTTAAGCTTTTAATTTAGAGTTGCTACTAATTTCTTGAAATGGGCATGCATAGATTCCATAGTATAGGCTGCAAAGTGGAGAAATAGTGTGCTGTCCTGTGTAAGCTTGTTCTAGGAGTACATAATATAGGACCTGAGTGGGACAGAGTCCTCAGGTTATAGGAGGGTTTATTATAGTGAGTTTTGCATCTATGGTTGGAAAGATATCTAATCATAAAAGTTAGGCTGGTAGAACGTTGACTACCTGTTACTCAAAGTGTGATTTAACTGTTTGGATTGTAGTACAGTGACATTCAAAGAGAGGACAAGGGTAATGAAATGGCAGATTTTTTTCATTAGAGATTGCAGCACGTCAGAATGTTTGTTAGACAAAGCTGCAGTCAGGTGGTAGAGTGTATTCTAGATGGGGCCAGCAGAATGCCTTGTCCAATGGCAGTTTTGCTGCAGAAAAGAAATAGACATTCCTCTAGCAAAAAAGTAAATAATCAATTTCTTTAACTTTTGCTATATGTAGTTGGTCATTTAATGACTGGTCTAACCAAATAGCAAAATATTTAAAAGAAGTGGTTGTTTCAAATTTTTTACACTTTGTTGACTGGATTATTCTCATTAGGGCAATGGCTTCTTTTCAGGGAGACCTAAGGTACTGTTCATACTGACTAGGAAAATTTGGCCAGGGCACCAGGGAATTTCTCCTACTCTTTTGATAACTGCCATGTTCATTGTTATAGCCTATTGTTTACAAGGGACATTGGATCTTGACAAGTAGTAGTTCATTGTTAACAGGTCAATGGGTAAGTGTGCGAACATCTTCTTGAAGATGGCTTTGGATAGTGAAGGGGAGGAGCCTAAACAGAAGTTGAAAATATCATCGCTATACAACATGATGGAAGTTTTGAAAAAACAGTTGAAAGGGATGGAAAAAACAAAGGGGGAGAAGCATGAAGCCTTGAGGACCACCTTTTGATGATGGGAAGAATGAGGAGATGGTCAGTCCACTTTAAGCCAAAGTGATGAATAATGGAACAAGTCTTGAAAGCAAAGGAATGCATCAGGTCTTACTCCCATGCAGAAAATCAAAGGCAGAAGGTAATATTGTTTGATGGGGTTGGAGAGATAGGAGAAATAATCTTTTCAAGAATTTTCCCCAAAGATGGTAGAATTGAAATAAGTGGGAGGTGTTGCAGGTGTTGGGCTTGTTTGGCATGAGTTTGACTACAATTGTTTTTCATATGAAATGTATAATGTTTTTAGAGACACAGAGGTTATAGATATGGTGGAGAGTAATTGTGACTTAGTCTTCACAGTTTCTTTTAATGTTGCCTTCTCCATGTAAATATATATTTTTTTACTCTGCATGTTGCATTTTCTAAGTTCCAGGTCATGACTGACAAGGATCCCTGGACAAGTGCACTTACCTGGTTAACAAATGTAAATAAAATAAATAATAAATAATACATTGTTGTCTGTTTTTTTATGCTGCAGTTACTTACATGAGTTTGACTAATTACAAAAAAGTGCATTTTAAGTGAGCTTGTTTAAAACAAAACTTTTTTTACATTTTAACAGTTTGTGAAAACTGATTGACATTTGCCTATTGAATACCATTGCCTTGTAGATAATGATATGTCAGAGAGCATTCATACTTAAAGTATTCTGTAATCCTCATAAGTAATATAGTCTCAATATTTTTGTCAAAAAAGAGGGACTGTTTTTTGTACATATGAACCTTACCTCATTTTATAGGCATTTTTATGCTGTGCAACTTTTGGTTTCACAGCATCTTATTAACTTGTTCAGTTTTAAAGTTATTCACATTTTTTGAAAGCAATTACTTTCTAAGACTTCTGTTGCCAGTTTACAATCATTTAGAATGCATACAGAAATTAATGAAATATAATTCATTCTGTCAATATTTTTCTACTGAATAACAGAGAATGAGACTACAAGTTGTGTCTATGTATTTATACCATTGAATTTACTTGAACATAAGCATAGTATTACTCACAATCTTTTTATGCTGTAAAGGAAAAATGAGAGGTTACAGAAGCAATATGTTTTATGAAGTGCATGTTTGGAATGTTTTATTGCTTCCTGAGGTAGATATGGTTCCTTCACCAGTAAGGGAGACGATGCCTGAGATGGATTCCTACTCTGATTCATTGCCTGTCAATCTAGCTGTAATAAAAATAACAAAATAATTAATTTATTCTCACTAGTGAAAATAACTAATATCTGAGCATGTCATACACAAAAAAACACTTCCACAAAGACACACAGATAGATGAACAAGCACACAGACAGACAGGATATCAAACAGAACAGATACACCCATGCATAGGATTCAGTATATGGGTGTATCAGTGTGTTGTTTCACACATGAAGGTAAAACTATACATGCATACATGCATGCATCCATGGTGCTTTTCAGTTTTCTTGTTTTAAGATAATTGTAGCCCCCACTGTTATGGTTCTTTGGTAGTTCAAGTGTTTGGAATCAGAATTTGTGATATATTGGCTGGGTGCTTTTAGTGACTGTTGCAGCAAAAGCTGGTATATGCAACTGCAGAGTGGTGCAGTACAGGTGATTTCTCCTTAGTTTCTCTGTTGTATGATTTCAGAGATAAGATTTAAAAAGCTATGGGATGTGCAGGGGATACAGGGGGTCTTGCCATCCTGAAAAAATCACTTCCTTTACTGGATTTGATGGCTCTGAAGAAAACACATGTCCCTGATGAAATTGCATCTTAATGCTGTGTCTCACACACACACACACACACACACACACACACACACACACACACACACACACACACACAGACACACACACACACACACACACATACATATATATATAGATTACCTACTATTGGTCAATCAACCTCTGTATTGTTAACATACTTTGGCTGAAAATGCAGGGGGTAGACAGTTTTGCAGTAACAGGCAATCCCTGAGGTTACGAATCAGTAGTTTCCCTGGGGATTTTGCATTCTCAGAGTCAGTATATATAATTATCAGGGGGTATGGGAAGTGCAAGAGACTTGCCCCCCACCTGCAAAAAAAAAATGTTTTTAACTCTGCATGTTCTAAGGAGTAGCCTTGGCGCATATGCAGAAGTGTGTCAACCTTCGCATTTCATTTTATATATATATATGTATGTATATATATATATATATATATATATATATATATATATATATATATATATGTGTGTGTGTGTGTGTGTGTGTATATGTATATATATATATATATATATATATATATATATATATATATATATATATATGTATGGGATCTGTACAGATCCCTGACAGCATTTTCTGCCAAAGCAGAAATCACCGAACATACATAACTGTTCACCGAAGCAGCACTTTCGGTTATGTATGCTGGTTGTGCCGGTCGCACTACAGTGCGGTTATGGGAGAATTCCCTTTTCCCCACTGTAGTGCGACCTCAGAGTGAGAATATAAAAGTAGGGGGTGTGTGCGGGGCACATGGGTGGTGCAGGGGGGTTTGCCCCCTGCATAAAAGAAGATTTATTGTTTTGGGGGGGGTTTCGAACGGAATTTAACGAAAGCGCTTTTTCGTTAAAGTGTGTTCGGTTATTCTGGATTCGGACTATTGAACTTTCGTTCAATAGTCCTAGATCTATCTATCTATATATATATATATATATATATATATATATATATATATATATGTATGTGTGTATGTGTTCTGTATTATACATTATATACAGAGAGAGCACAAAACATCAATCCACAAATGATCAAATCCAAATTTTAAAAAAGTACATGAAAAACATATTTTATGCAGGCAGGGCAAGCCTCCTGTACCTCACTCAGCTCCTGCTGCAATATACCTACATAAGAGATAGCATATTAGAATTAGAAGAAAAATGGCGACGACTTACTTCAGCCTCACAATTTCATGACCTAGCACATAGAAAAGCTGTTACTGTCAAATCAGTTCACTGAACTGGCTTTTCTGTAGTTTGATGCAAACATTTTTCAGTCAAAATACAAGCTCCCATATATATATATATATATATATATATATATAAATAAATATAAATATATATATATATATATATATATATATATATATATATATATATATATATATATATACACCTTCATACATATATATATATATATATATATATAGAGAGAGAGAGAGAAACATACAGAGAGAGTTAAAAAGAGAAAGAAACATGAAATATAAGGCAAAAGAAGTATGACAAATCAAAAAGGATTCATTCCTACAATTCAAATTCTAACATTTAAAGATAATCTCCTCAGGATTTACTAATCTGCCGTGCAGGACTAGCTTAGTCCTGCATGGAAGTGGCCATTTAGGAGCAGGATGACAGTGCGTTATGCATAGTAATGAAGCACGCTGCCTGAGCTCCAAATCTCACACAGAGCGTGTAAGAGTGCAGGGGGCTGTCTGAGAGCAGAGCTCTCAGAATATACATGCCCCCACAATGAAGAACAGCAGAAAGGCCAAAGGAATGAGCGAGACTGCTCATAGGTGTCTGTATACTCCCAGCAACATCCCACCACATGTACAACAGCAATAGTAAATACAAACAAAATAAACATAGCATTTTTTTTTAATGAATCCGATTAAAGCTAACCGTAGGTGCACGGGTTTTCCCACCGCTTAGCTATGGTTAATGCAACGTAAATGGCTGAAGAAGATAACAAGGAAGATATATGCAAATGAAGCAGTAAAGCAATAGTGTAATTTGCAGAGCATTCTCCTTATGAGGAGGCATTCCCGGTTAGAGTCCCACTGCAGCACATTCCATTTTCCATGTCAAATCACGTTATGACCAATATTTTAGTTGCATAACCTACTAAATAACATATATTTGTGAACTGGAGTATTGCATTAAATGCAGATGTGAGGTGTCAGTGTCATAATGTTGCAAAGTCCACAGATTATCACATGTGCCCCATACAGTATATGTGCACAGGAATCATGAATACAAATGGAAGGTAAAATATGTAATGAATGATAACTCCATACAGCTTCCAAATCTCCCAGCTTCCCAAGAACCATTAGACGTTACTGTCTAAATTAGTGCAGTAGTAAGTGGGAGTAAGCACTAGTAAGCAAGTGTAAGCACTATTAAGCAGTAGTAAGCAGGACTAAGCATATGTAAGCACTAGTAAGTGGGTTTAAGCCCATTTGCGCAGGGGTAAGCAATGCGCACATAGGTTAAGCAATATTGAAGCTAACTCTCTGTAAGTATATTTAACCGGAGGTTAGCATTGCTTACCCTTGTGCAACCCGCTTACAAGTGCTTAAAAGTGCATTAATCACTCTGTAGCCAACTGCCGCTGTACTGCCAAGCAAAGAAATGAACAGCCTTGCAGGTCTTGAGCCCAGGACCCTATAAACTATAGTCACAGTAGTCAACCACCAAGCCATCACAGCAGTACATAAGAGTGAGGTATCATCAAACAAACCCTCACTATAGTAAAATCAAACTGAACATGTGAAAGGAATCAGTATACAGTCGTATGTTCTATAACCTACTAAATAACAGAAATATGTGAACTGGAGTACTGAAGTATGCCCAGATGTGAGGTATATATGTAATAGAGTGTTGAGGTCCCCTACTATACACAAGGACCCCATAAAGTGTACGTACACATGAATCATGGATACCAAACATACATATAAGATGTAATGAATAATAAATCAATGCCAAAAAGCAAATATAATACAAAGTCAAATTTAAGCAAAGCTAAACATTGCACAGGCCAGCTTAGGAGGTGTAAGCAATGTGTAGGCCAGCTAACTAAATGTGCCCAGTGGTATACCCCTTTAAACAATGCCAACCTTAGGTAAGCAGGTTTGCCCATAGCTTAGCCTTTTCAAAACTGGCCAATCATGGCAAAGTGCAGGAATTCGGCCCTATTTAAACCCAACAGGTGAGAATACATCTCATAAATGGTTGTAGCTTCCTCATGCTGGCACCATGGCTGGAAGGGGAGAGGGAGTGTGCTTCTGGGTGCAGCACTGGGGCATCCAAGAGTCCAGATTCATGACAGGACTCCTTGTCAAAGACCATGAGCAGAGACTGCTGCAAGGCCAGTACCAAGGGTCCCTATATAAGGCGGAAGCCTAGGTCTGTCTCACTCATGACCTCATCAGTACCACTGGCATACCCCGATCTGGTGAGCAGGTCAGGCATCACTATGCTGACCTGAAGTGGCATAAGGGGGATCTCTTGGAACAGTGGATCAAAGAGGCTAGGATGGCAGGGGCTGTCCCAGCTGTTGTATAACTATCACTCCACTACATGTGTAATAATTGCCAACTCATGTATATTATGGCTAGGTATGGCTAAATATTCCTCTTATGTCCTTCACAGTGGCAAGTGAGCGGGCCGCGAACCAGGAGGCCCATGGCTGTTGCCTGGAGGTTGTGATGCGAGGCAGGTTAGTAATACTCTTGCATGTACTGTCATAAGAAATAAATCTAAAAGTATTAGTAAGGTAATTGCCAGTATAAAACCTGTATTGTTTAAGGCAAGTACTGCATACACCGGAGAATATGGCAGAAAGAGTCTCATATAGTTTGTATGTAAATAAAAGCATAATAGCCTGACAGTAAATGTCTAACTGTTGGACTGCATGTGTATACCCAGGTATCATATGGTAATGTAGATTTGCAATCACTTAATAGTACTGTTGTATTAAGCACTGTTACCCACACTGTGCAACATAAATAAAATGTGTAGGAATGTCTGTATATGACTAGTGCAATCCCCAGAGGTCATTTACTACAACTGAGAGGCACATAGACAGAAAACAGTGAAAAGGCAGACAACAAAATCCAAATAGCACATGCAACTAAGATGTGAACTGTTGTATTTTTAGCACACACAGCCATGGTTCGAATCCTGGGAGTGGTACTAATCTGCATACAGAATCATACCCCACAACTGTACATATATGACCAGAATGTCAAGTAAATTGGCCACTATCTAGTGCCTGTCACACTGTCCTTCTGGGAAATCAGTAGGATTATCCCAGACATATAGGCAGCAAACAGGAAATACAACTGACTGGTACACATCTAGGGAACAAAGCTGGCATAATAGCAACTCCCCAAAATCTTTGACAGTAATAAACCTTGTATGTCACATTTACACCCCCATGTTGTCATGCTGTGACCAGAGTGTGTACAGTAACAGAGTGAGACGCATGTGCATAATAGTAATGTGGAATCTGGTACTGTGTGTGGCAACGTTCAGGTAGTGCTAACAAACATTGCTCCCACAGGTCTGTCAGATACGAACACTGTGCCCAGAAATACAAGAATGATACCCTGTACTGATACTGTTTACTTTGGTATTGTATGACATTGTGATTGATGCAGTTGCTCTGAATAATAAGGTATTATTCATCACTGCCACCCACACTGTCCTACATAATATAACTGTCTAGGAAATCCTGTATAAGAGTGTTGTAATACAAGGTCAGAATGTAAAACCACAGGAGAATTATAAAACAGAAAACAGATAGAAATATACAGCAATAACTATATAGCACACACAACTGTGATGGACAGTGTTTTAGTTTTAGCAGACACAGCCATCGTCTGAATCCTGGGAGTGGAAGTAGGCTGCATACAAAATCATACCCCACAACTGTACAGATAAAACCAGAATGTCCAGTATATGGGCCTATATCTGCTGCCTGTCACCCTGTCCCCCTGGAAAGTCAGTGGGATGATCCCAGATGTTTAGGCAGCAAACAGGGAATACGACTGATTGGCACACATCTATGAGAACACACCTGTTACTCTAGCAACTCCCGAAACTGTTATGAGAGCAATAAGCCAAGTATGTCCTATCTAAACTCCCATGTTTTCAAGCTGTGACCAGAGTGTGTAAAGTAACAGAGTGATATTTATGTGCATAATACTAATGTGAAATCTGGTACTTTGTGTGGCAGCATTCAGGTAGTGTTAACAAACATTGCTCCCACAGGTACGTCGGATACGAACACTGTGCTGAGAAATAAAAGCTTGATACTCTATACTGGTACTGTTTACTCTGGTATTGTATGGAATTGTGAGTGTTGCAGTTGCTCTGAATAATAAGGTATCACTGATCACTGTCACCCACACTGTGCTACATAATATAACTGTGTAGGAAATCCTGTATAAGAGTGTTGTAAGTCACTTAATGTTAAAGAGGGCAATTTTCTAGATATGTCCCAGCTCACCTGCATATGGTCAAGACATGGCCAGAGTCTGTGCAGATAGAGATGGACAGGTATGTGCACAACATCAACCTGGAATCTGGGAGTATGTGTAGAAACAGTTAGTGTTAACAAACATTTCCTCCACAGGTATACCAGGTAAGAGGTGTATACGGCAGGTAAAACCAGTTCATGTATAAAGATGACGACAGCCATATAACTGTCCAGACTAAGGCAATAGGGTAGTGTAGTAATACTTGTAAGGTACAGATAACAGCACTGACTAGGAAAGTAATGCAAACTACAGGAATACACTAGTTGTTAATTGACATCTTTCTCTTCCACCCACCATATCTCCAACAATAAATTAAATACCCACCTCAACTGGTATGTGATGACTTCACTGTTATGTTTGGACATATGTTCTATTGGTTTATAATTATTTAAATCTGTTTCTGTGCATGTGCTATGTTGAAATACTCCAACATTGGTGGCATGGTGCCATCAATGTAACTGCATGTTGTTGTTCTTACTACTGTGGTCCCATATATGCATGTGTTCCGTTTGTTAAGCAACTGTTCCATATCTGGTGTCTGGGTTAATGGAAATATCTATGGATGCTGTTATACCTAACCCTGGAATTTGCTGACTATTACTAACCCACATATGTTGATACACCATAAACAACATAGCACGTATGGGAATGCAGGTCCCACCTAAGCTGGCCATGGCACCGGGCACCAACATGTCTAGGGCCCAACCAAGGACCCTCCTCGTCCGTTGGTCCTGCACCACCTTTGGGTGGAACTGCCTCATGGGATGGGGCTCACCCCCCAGGAGTGGGCGTGGACAGGAAGCTGTCACCCGTTACCAGGTCCAGGTCATGGTACGTAGAGAGCTCGATCAGCAGTTTGGAGATCTATGCCAGCTCGAGGGCCACATGTCATGACTAGAGGGTCGGCCTGGCTCTCCAACTCAGCCCCCAGCACAGCCACCTTCGGGGCTGTGAGGGTGCAGTGGTGACTGCCCATGGGTGGGGATCTCAGTCCCACTGTTTCCACTAGGGGGCTCACGGGCTTCTGATTTCCCAACACCCCTCCCCATCAAGGAGTTTACCTCCTCCACATGTGTCATATACTGCCCCTGTATGCATCTTGTTTGTCTTGTCTGTTAACCTACCCAACCTACCTCCCCAAATATACATACTATCCCTCCCCAACATCCCACTCTCACCTGAAAAAAAAGGGCAACCTGTTCCAAAAAAAAATATCACCCCATACATAGCTGTCCATTTCACACGTGTCCACTGGACACATGTAATCTTGTCTAATTGGCATCACAACCTATTATTGTTGTCCTCACCCCACTCTCAGGGGTTTGAGTGTCCAAACCTACCTCCAAATTCAGTGTATATGCACAGCTGTTGCTGTAGAAGAAATAGGCAGCTATGGAACTTCCCTACACCCTCCTGCACATCCCTAGCTATTTTCTCCACTGTCTTTCCCTCTGTGTGCCCCTTTTTCACCACTTTCCTATCAACCCTTTTTTCTTTTCTTTTAAAGAAATTAGCACAGGGTTAAGCGGGAGTAAGCACTTTTAAGCAGCAGTAAGGTGGTTTCAGCCTGTTTGCATGGGGGTAAGCGATGCCTACACAGGTTAAGTAATATAGAAGCTAACTGAGTATAAGAAACTGTAACCAGAAGTTAGCAGTGTTTACCTATGCACAAACCCGCACAAACCAACGCAAACCTGCTTATAACTGCTTAAAAGTGCCTTAATCATTCAGTATCCAACAGCCTGTGTTCTGCCCAGCAACAAAATAAACAGCCTCTGCAACTCTCAAACCCAGGACCCTGCACCCCATAGCCAAAGTGGTTTACCACTAAGCCACATCAGATACACATAACTCTGATGTTTTCAAAAACATATCATCCAGCCCAGTCATTCAACAGTACAGGAAATGTATTTAAACATGTAGGTGTATGTGTGTGTATGTGTGTGTGTGTGTGTGTGTGTGTGTGTGTGTGTGTGTGTGTGTGTGTGTGTGTGTGTGTGTGTGTGTGTGTGTGTGTGTGTGTGTGTGTGTGTGTGTGTGTGTGTGTATATATCTAAACAGATATATAGAAATATAAACATATATACATACATATGCATACGTCTATAGATATATATGTCTACATCTATATGTCAATATATATATATATATATATATATATATATATATATATATATATATATATATATATATATATATATATATACATATATCAAGAAGAGGAGGAGGAGTGTGAGGGCAGCACCGAGGATCAAGTGGTGGAAATTGAAAAAGGGTAATTGTGAGGTGGAGTTCAGGGATGAGTTAAGGCAGGCACTGGGTGGCAGTGAAGAGTTACCAAATAGCTGGGTAACTACAGCAGAGCTAGTAAGGGAGACGGCTAGAAAGGTGCTTGGTATCACATCTGGACAGAGGAAGGATGACAAGGAGACATGGTGGTGGAATGAGGAAGTACAGGAGAGTATACAGAGAAAGAGGTTGGCAAAGAAGAAGTGGGATTGTCAGAGATGAAGAAAGTAGACAGGAGTATAAGGAGATGAAGTGCATGGCAAAGAGAGAGGTGGCGAAGGCTAAGAATAAGGCATATCAAGAGTTGTATGAAAGGTTGGACACTAAGGAGGGAGAAAAGGACCTGTACCGATTGGCTAGACAGAGGGACCGAGCTAGGAAAGATGTGCAGCAGGTAAAGGTGATAAAGGATAATGAGGGAAACATACTCACAAGTGAGGAGAGTGTGTTGAGGAGATGGAAATAGTACTTTGAGGGGTTGATGAATGAAGAGAATGAGAGGGAGAGAAGGTTGGATGATGTAGGGATAGTGAATCATGAAGTACAATGGATTAGCAAGGAGGAAGTAAGGATAGCTATGAAGAGAATGAAGAATGGAAAGGCTGTTGGCCCAGATGACATACCTGTGGAAGCATGGAGGTGTTTAGGTAAAATGGCAGTGGAGTTTATAACCAGATTTTTTAATGAAATCTTGGAAAGTGAGAGGATGCCTGAGGAATGGAGAAAAAGTGTTTTGGTACCGATTTTTAAGAATAAGGGTGATGTTCAGAGCTATAGTAACTACAGAGGGATAAAATTGATCAGTCACAGCATGAAGTTATGGGAAAGAGTAGTGGAAGCAAGGTTAAGAAGGGACGTGATGATTAGTGATCAGCAGTATGGTTTCATGCTAGGAAAGAGCACTACAGATGCGATCTTTGCTCTGAGAGTGTTGATGGAGAAGTACAGAGAATGTCGGAAGGAGTTGAATTGTGTGTTTGTAGACTTAGAGAAAGCATATGACAGGGTAACTAGAGAGGAGTTGTGGTATTGTATGAGGAAGTCAGAAGTGTCAGAAAAGTATGTAAGAGTGGTACAGGACATTTACGAGGGTAGTGCGACAGCGGTGAGGTCTGCGATGAGTGACGGATGCGTTTAAGGTGGAGGTGGGGTTACATCAAGGATCAGCTCTGAGCCCTTTCTTATTTGCAATGGTGATGGACAGGTTGACAGACGAGATCAGACAGGAGTCCCCGTGGACTATGATGTTTGCAGATGACATTGTGATCTGTAGTGAGAGTAGGGAACAGGTGGAGGAGACCCTGGAGAGATGGAGATATGCTCTAGAGAGAAGAGGAATGAAGGTCAGCAGGACTAAGACAGAACATATGTGTGTGAATGAGAGGGAGGATAGAGGAATGGTGAGGATGCAAGGAGTAGAGGTGGCGAAGGTGGATGAGTTTAAATACTTGGGGTCAATAGTTCAGAGTAGCGGTGAGTGTGGTAGAGGTGAAGAAGAGAGTACAGGCAGGATGGAGTGGGTGGAGAAGAGTGTCAGGAGTGATTTGTGACAGACGTGTACCTGTAAGAGTGAAAGGGAAGGTCTACAGGAGGGTAGTGAGACCAGCTATGTTATATGGGTTGGAGACAGTGGCATTGACAAAAAGGCAGGAGTTTGAGCTGGATGTGGCAGAATTAAAGATGTTAAGATTTGCACTGGGTGTGACAAGGATGGACAGGATTAGGAATAAGTATATTAGAGGGTCAGCTCAGGTTGGAAGGTTTGGAGACAAAGCCAGAGAGGCATGATTACGTTGGTTTGGACATGTGCTGAGGTGGGATGCTGAGTATATTGGGAAAAAGACGCTAAGGATGAAGCTACCAGGTAACAGGAAAAGAGGAGGACCTAAGATAAGGTTTTTGGATGTGGTGAGAGAGGACATGCAGGTGGTTGGTGTGACAGAGCAAGATGCAGAGGACAGGAAGAAATGGAAACAAGTGATCTGCTGTGGCGACCCCTAACGGGAATAGCTGAAAGAAGATGATGATATATATATATATATACATATATATAGATATATATATATATATATATATATATATATATATATATATATATATATATATATATATATATATATATATATATATATATATATATATATATATATATATATATATATATATATATATATATATATATATATATATATATATATATATATATATATATATATAAATATATATATATATACATACACAGACATACATGTGTAGATAAAAATGGGAACATAACAAAAACATGTATGTCCACATGCACTGTTAATGAGGTTGAGGGGGCCCAGGCAACATACGTCTTGTATGTATAGGTATTCCCCCCCACAGCTAAACACGTCTGCCCTGCAGTACACTACCAGCTGTTGCAGATCCCATAACCAGTACCTGACACAACATGGGCACAAGATGTTAACAGTACTCCATCCCACCTGTATAATGTCAGGCTGGTATCAGTAACATATTATGCAGTACAGTCTGGCTCCCATAGGGAATGTACTAGGAAGATACATATGTAGAAGGTGCACACAATACGGAACAACCACTATGCCTACAATGACCACCTTACCAACTTGACACTGTATGAGCCACCCATACAAATGATAATTGTTGCCTGCAACATATACCCACAGAGAGGTCAAAGGATATAACACCACACACAGGTTTGCATACATGGGTAAGCTTTATTTGTGTACTATTACAGTTGTATATGCCATGTCATATAGCTGTTTAGACAATGACATACATATAAATAGAGTAATGCAACGGTAAAACAGTTATACTAATACAGTAGTCTGGAAAGGTTTACATATGTTGCTGTCCAGGCTGAGGCCTTCAAGTAGTACAATAGTAAAGACAGACTGGGCCACAGGATACCAATCAATCAACAGTACTTAATGTAGATGCATAGTCCAGCAGCCTCTATTTACACTCTGTACACAATCCCTAGGGGGTAAATACCTCAGTTGACACAATGGGATGTATCTGTTTTATAACATGGCATAACTGACACCATCACAATCACACTGACAAACAGAACAGTCTGCATGGCAGGAGGCAGGAGGCAGTAGGCCTGCATTTACCCAATGTGAATTGTGTGGTAATGTACATCCAAATACCTTAAGGCAGCTTACCCCTGATACCCCCACATGTTGTAACAGCCTAGGTTAGTTATGGTGCATCCCCCCCGACTCAATAATACAGGGCCATATACCACTGTTACATACACTGGCCTCTGGAGTACATAAAGGCACACATGTATTGTGTAGGTGAAGCCCACACATGTATGGACCCAACCCCACAGTATGTGTGGGGGACACAACAGCAGTGGACTGATGGCAGGAATGGCAGCATGACATAATCACAGCCCACTACATAACAACCCCTGACAGCATGTCATATGTACAAAGCCTGGTATGTAGGTGGAGTACAGAGGCTGGAACACAGGCCCATATGTGTAAAACTGTTGTCATACACTAAGCAAGTTGCTGGTGTTACAGGATAGTCTGCAACATACCCTTAGTTAGGAATATGAGGTTAGAAACAGAAATGGATGTAGCCATATACTGATAGCAGTCAACACACACACTGCCAGTGATATATCTGACACTAGACCTGTGTGGTGGACAGACAAATCATAATAGGCACACCTCTGGCCATCAAAAGGATAGGCCCACAGTTGAGAGCTATGCAGACAGACTGCATTCCAAGTTAAACTAGTATGTACACACAAACCCTGTAACACCAGTGCTATACAATGCATGCAACAACACTACTCACACTCTGTCTGTAGTTCTGGAACCTCCTACAAATATGTAGCTGGCCTGAGTGTGCAGGTTCTCCTGTAAGAGGTATTGCTACCTACTGCCTGTAACACTGATGCCCACACACAGGAAGGATGTCCATCATACAGGAAAGGTAAAGGGGCCACGCCCACATGATGTAGGGATTTATAGTAGTTGGTTGCCATGACAGTGGTAATTGGAAGTACTACACAGCATGCTGTATGCAGGTAGCAAGTGGAGGACACTGATTGGTGCAGAGGCCATCACCTGATCATGTGCATCAACTACAATATCCATGCTGCAATCTATGCGAAGCAGCTCATTCCATTTACTGGAGAGAGACTGTGAGTGAGATAGAGGGAGAGAGAGAGTGTGCATATAAGGCACAGAAAACAAACCCCAAACCAAACCATCCAGAAGAGTCTACATTCTCAAAACAGGTATGTGAAGTATATATGTATGTAATTGGCTGTAGTACTTGGTCCATAATAATGGGATAGATGATGTGGAATAATTTATATGTGCTTTCAGATGTTGTTGTAATGATGTTCAGCTGAACAACTGCTAAGGGCAATAGAGTCCATCCCTGTGGGTAGTGGGCCATACCCGTCAACCATGTAGAGCAGCACTAACTGATAAGATGTAAGCCATCATAGTGTGTGTTGTGTAATGGCAAGTATGTATATTACATGGCCAATAGCTGGTGGTGGACGTAATGCCATTATGATGGACACGTGTGTTCCACAGCCCACCTCTTGCAGGATACTCAAGTTAATCTGTATTGCAGCATGCAGGAATGTCATAGATGTGTAATAGGGTTACTTGCAATCTGGCCCTACATATGCCCCCCTAATGTCAGGCTGTGTCCATATTTGGCACCTGCCTGTGTTGTAGCAAGGCAGAACAGTGCATCTGTGCAGGAAGATGTTGTGAGATTGTTGACCTGATGTCTGAATGTACCCCACATATAGGTATGCATATGTGTACACACACACACACACACACACACACACACACACACACACACACACACACACACACACACACACATATGTATATATATATATATATATATATGTGTGTGTGTGTGTGTGTGTGTGTATCTACATGTATTGCCACAAATATTCAGATACCCATGTGTAGACATATATATATATATATATATATATATATATATATATATATATATATGTGTAAGCATTTATATACATCACATATATCTACACATATATAGATATATGCCTATATGCACATGTCTACATATGTACAAACACACAAACATATATGTTTGTAAATACATATCTGTTATATTACTACCTCAGTCTGCATGCTATGTGCAAGGAAACAGCACACATAGCAATACACACAGATATCTACAGCTGTCAGTGTGTGCAACATGGATGGGTATGTCACATGTGAACCCCTTGTTGGGACCAGATTGCCCTTGTCTGTGAAGTATGGAATGGGAATATGGGGAAGTATGGCAGGTATAGTTGTGGAGGTGGTCAAGGTTGGTAGATATAGAGGACAGCCTACAGGGGTGGTATGTGACACATGTGGTGGGTAAACACCCTGGATGGTGTGTGTGTGGTCTGTGATGTGGACGCCCCATGGGCCTCAATATGGACACAATGGGAACAATCCTCCCACCCACTGCTACTCACAACAGCAGTCCTCGTCCTGAAGGTGCCTGGCCTGGAGGCTGAGCAGGAGGAGCATGTGGGCCCTGTGAATGTGTACTGGGTGCCTCAAGGGGATGTAGCACATCCCACATGTGCCTGTGGAGCCCGTTATGGAACAGACCCTGAACCTGAACTCAGGGGACAGTAACATGTCTGTGTGTGCCATCACGGGGGGGAGGGGGACAATATCCCCTGGGTTGGTTCCACCTGACGGTATTGCTGGGCCAGTACATGAGGAGGCCCCAGGGTGGGTCACACATGTGATGTGTCCTGGTAACATGGGCAGATGAGTTTGGAGAAGTGGTTCTGCTGGACATTACTACATATACATGCTATTGTGTCACTGTTAAAGAACATATGTCGGTAATAATAGTCTACACAATCCCAGAACATGTCCAACAGCATGCATAGATAACCGCAATAGCATATAATGTCAGATGTGCAGCAAACACATAGCAAGCATACCACAGACATTAATGGAACCATTGTGGTCCTGACAATGGCATGCAGGCGAATAGTTTGTAACAGGCCAACAATGATAGTGTCCGCACAGGGAAAAGGGCTACAAACACATTGCACAAAGTGCGGTACAGTACAATGTCTGCCCTACTGGTATGTATGCTGTAGCCATACCTATTGAGTTGTGTGTATAGTTTGTTGTTGCTGATATGGTGGGGAGGTGACAGTGATGTGTATTAAGAACTGTGATAACCTTGCTGCATGACTTGCTCACACCTGTGTCCATCTTTATGTCTTTCAGGAATGATGCCTCATGGAAGGCTGCCAGCCTACACAGCAGCTGAGAATGAAATCCTGCTGAATGAACTAATACATCAGTATGCGATCCTGTTTGGCCGGGCCACCCATGATCAGCAGGAGCCGACTGCCCTGTGGAATGACCTAGTCCACAGGGTCAATGATGTCAGACTGCACAACCACAGTTATGAGTAGGTCTGGCATCATTGTTCTGGCCTGTTTCGCAATGCCTGTCAGTGTGCTGCTGCAGTCCAGGGGATCACCTCACCATGGGGGGGGGCAATGCCATCCATCCCCCCTGACATGTGTGGAGGAGCTCCCGGCCAGCCTCATGGCACCTGCCTGTCGGGCCAGCCACCAACCGTCAGACACCTTTGTGAAGGTGGCTGCCACCCACATACTGGCCAAGGAGTGTGCAGGTAAGTCCACAGGGCACATCCGTAGACCACTGTTGCATATACATCCACATTGGTACAGGTAGATCATGCATATCTGACATATCATAGATATATTTTGTTGCTGCATAGTAGTGATAAACAGATGTCCGTATGTGGTAGTATTGTGGAACTGTACTGTTGATGTATTGTAATACTGCACCCACCAGGTACCAAAGCCACAGGTGTGACCACTGACTTTGCATCTCTCACCCTCTTATGTAAGTCCCTCCAGGATACCACCATGGCAGCAGCCTGTAGCTGGTGAGTATGGTTTATGTAGATGCTTGCCAATACACCGGGAATGTAATGGCAATGGTATATTCCATGCACACATCTAACACACCTACCCAGAATGCATGCTGTACATGTGCACGTATTGTTGCTGTGAAATGCATGGCATCACAGGGGTGACCATGATAGGGTATTGGAAGGGTATGTCAGACACCTGCATGATAACTAACATCCTGTCATTGCAGAATGTTTCCACAGGGAGTAACAGAATGGTGGAAGACATGGCCTACAGTAGGGACATGTATGGAACAACACCCATATACAGTGCAACACCAGTGTATATACCTGTAGGACAATGGCAACTACTGCAGAGATATGCTATGGCATAAGGCATTACAGTGGTCTACATTATCAGCTGGGATTAGGCTGTAACATGTGGTGTTCAGTGTATGGGACACTGCAAAGTGACACACGTGTAGGGCTTACTTGTCATGTATCTGCAAAAAGGCTAAAGGATGGGAGCTGTCAGCATGACACACCAGTGCACTGCAGCAGGGATCCTAAGGATGCTAAGAATGGCTGTATCTGCACATAGTCAGCTTCAGAACCTGTGCCAGCCATAACCCTACCCCCACAGCAATAGTGACAGCAGTGTGTAAACACCAAGGAATGTGCACATGAGTATACCTTGCAATCATGCAGATTAGGGGGACATGTGTAGGGCAGACTGACCATACACTGGCAAATGCAGATGGCCCATGCTGGTAACCTCTGACAGGCGTAGTAACTACTGTAGTACACACAACAAGAGGTGCGACAGGCTGTCATGATAAGAGTGGGCACACATATGCCCACATGGTGTGTATGCATCCTGGTCAGTATCTACACACCTAACACATTTTGTAGACACTGCATGTGAAAGTACAGGGCATATGTTACATATTGGGCTCATGTACTTTTAAGATATGGGGTGATGTGGTCCTATGGCAAATCAAGGATGGGTGTATCATATCAATAAGGGTGTGTACACCCCCCCATAGCCATGGTATGCTCTGATGGTTGTCAGTGTAAGAGTATTGGATTGGTCATACATGGTCCGCTGATGTTGAGAGCTGTGAATCAGACATCAGACATTCACAAATGACATCTGTCCACATATCATCCCAGGTATGTGTTGCTGGAAAACATGGGGCTGTGAGCATTAAAGCATAACTGACACAGTAGTACACATACAGCAATGGGCTGTACACCTGTGATGTGTGGTGTACAGTACATGGCAGGGTGCAGAACAGGTGCACAGCAATAATCTGTACATGGGTGCAGTGGTATACAGGGGAAGGGGCTTCACCTAGTGTGACACAGCACATGCATCACACACATGTATACTGTTGCTAACATGGATTGACTACAGCTGCACTGCATGCTATTGGGTACCATATGTTATGCATGTTGACAGATGGGTAATAGGAGGACTCTGTGTATTATCATTATGCAACCTCACCTGTATGTGTGTGTGTACATCCTGGTGGATAGTTAGTTTGTCTGTAGGGTCACTCTGGTGAAGTGGAGGGAGGTTGATGCATGTAGGATGCATGTGTGCATGTGTGTGTGTTTGTGTGGCTGGCCATGTATGCACATGTGTGATTGTGGGGGTGTTCATACAGCAGTACCTCCCTCTGGGATCATGCAGTACATGGACATGGACTGCCACATTACACACTAGGAATACTTGTCATGTGTGTAATCACAGAACAGTTGATAGTATAATATGGTCTGTTGCATGGAACAGGCATTGAGAGGGAAGGTAGACACCACCCTTAATATCGCATTCAGCAGAGAGGTCTCCTACAACCCACATATGCAGCACTACATATGCATTGGGGAAGTACTAGTCAACACCAGGGAATATATCCATATATTACAGTTGTCACATGATAGGCTGATTGAGCAGCATATCTGGCATGTACTGAGCATTTCATACACATGACACACCAGTGTGTGATATTATGGCTTGAACATAGTAGCCCACACATATATTGCCATGCTCATGGTGTCTGGACATACACAGGGTGAAAACTGAATGACAGCAGTGAGGCCATCTAAAACCACTACACACAGGTCAGGCAGGTAATGTAGTAACAGGTCTTGTGTTGTGGTCACTTGTGTAGGCATTTAGAGGACTGATATGTTAATGAGTGGTATCAATGTGTGTATGTTACCAAGTGTGATGCAGGATGGGGTATACATGGACATATACGTGGGACTGTCTGTAAAGTCACGGACAGGTAGGTATTACGGTGGTGTGTGTGTGTGTGTGTGTGTGTGTGTGTGTGTGTGTGTGTGTGTGTGTGTGTGTGTGTGTGTGTGTGTGTGTGTGTGTGTGTGTGTGTGTGCATGTGTGTGTGTGTGTATACTGTTAAGCAATGCTGTACAGGTTTTAAAGTGTGTTTATTGTTTTCCCCCACAGGTGGCGAGGTGGGTCAGGGTCCCTCCTGCATGCAATTTGATGTTGGTGTCCATACAGACACTGACGATGATGATAGTACTATTGAGGCACAGGTGGGGTTGTCAGGGCCGACACTGCACCATCATTTGACATCCCTCTTTTAGCCACCTCACCTCGCACACAGTTTCAGTGCCTATACATACCTCATCACCAGTGGCCATAGCGGAGGGGCAGCTGGTGTTTGATGGCAGTGCACAGGAAAGTGTGGTAACCATGCCTAATATGTCTGGTCGCAGCAGACATAGCCGGATATCTGGCAGGGCACCACATAGGCAGATGTCCCAGGGTGCTCATGGTAGGGCCGCTGGACATCATGACCCTGGCAGAGGTGACATAGCTGGTACCAGCAGGTGTATGTTTCAGGCTGTCATGGCAGTGCAGGCACATATGGAACATTACACCAGACAGGGCCTGAGGCTGCAGAGGGCTGCTCTCACATCTGTAAGTGACAACATGCATGAACTGTCTGGTGCTATCCATGCTTATACTGAACTCATGGATAGATGGCATGGTGAGATGATGGCCCTCATCAACCATGGTATGTCTGTGCTTGAACATGTGGTGGGGATGTGGCGATGGTCGCATGGATATAGGGCCAGCAACGCCAACAGCTGGCAGTCAACATGGACATGCTAGGACACCAAGGGGATCCCGTAGTGGTAGTACCAGCCCCGACAGTGTGGGGGGTGCTGTCCACACCATACCACAGCAGGTCACATGCACCTGGTCCTGACCAGTCCCAGGAGGGACCTGGTACCAGCGGACATTTGTCATCAGCAGGTGAGAGTAGCACATTGAGGCCTGTACCTGGACATGCCCATGGAGCTCCTGGCAGGCACAGTCCATGTGTCCATGGCCAGAGGCAGTGAACTGCACACCCTACCAGGTATGGTCTGCAGCTGTCCATAGACACCTGTGTAGGGCAGCCACATGGCAGAACTGTGTGCATGCATACCCACACACTATACAAACACACCTAGGGCAACCCCATACCTACACACACCACATCACCATGCCCAGCTTACCTCAGTACACCCTTCACCCACACACATGGTGTCAAATGTATGGCCGACCCTCAGCCACTGGCAAAACAACAACACACCCTGTGCATATGATGATACCTGTGCCACATCCCTGTCATCCATGCCATCAATGCAGGGACAGGCTAATCTGGTTCTGATGCACATGGTGACTATACTACAGTGCACCACAGTACTGCAGTGTAACATTTTGTAAGGAGCAAAGTGTAATGCATATATGTCAGGTAGTGTAGCCATCCAGCAATGATACATTATAGCTGTAACACTGGTTGATTCTGGTCTCTATAATGTTATCCATTTATGTTGTAGGTGTACATGTGTCAGCACGAGGATGCCCTGTGCATATGATAATACCTGTGCCACATTCCTGTCATCCATACCATCAATGCAGGGACAGGCTAATATGGTTCTGATCCACATGGTGACTGTGCTACAGTGTACCACAGTACTGCAGTGTAACATGTTGTAAGGAGTAAAGTGTAATGCATATATGTCAGGTCATGTAGCCATCCAGCAATGATGCATTATAGCTGTTAGTAACAGTGGTTGATTGTGGTCTCTATAACGTTATTTACTTGTGTTGTAGGTGTACATGTGTCAGCACGAGGATGGTCTGCAGTCATATTCCACAAGGAGGTATGGCACTGTGGTGACACCATGGCTGTGACATATCTGGGGTACAGTTGAACACATGTCACAGGTTAGTAAAACGGTTATTGCCTGTGCCACATGGACAGGTAACCCGCTGGGGTGTGTATGCCCTGCAACCTGATGTAGACCCATCCAAATATACACACACTGTTACTTGGCAACACTGGGACTAGAGCTCTACCTAGGTATGTAGTGATACTGAAGTGTGTGGCTTACACTGCACACACCACACAGTGTTTAGGGTGTGGTGTGTCCCAGGTTACATGTTACATGCAGGACATCCCCAGACATGTACAGTATACTACTAGGGGATGTAATGGGTGTATATTTACAATGCATAGTGTGACATACCTTTATATACACATTAACAGACACATAACAGGCAGACACACATCTGAGAGACCAGGGCCTATCGCTGCTAACTAACTTGACTATGTGTCCAATGTGCTACAGGTAGGCTGCACACAGCACATGCATAACTGGCCTGGATTGTGGTATCAGTTGCCTGTATGGATCATGGTGACAGCGGTAACCATAACGAGGTACATGGGACATATACCGGGAGTACCTTGGTATAATGACAGTGTATACAGCACCCACATCCCCCAGTGGATATTGTACTCCCTGAAGCCCATGATGACACTCTGCCATACCCACCATCACACATTGGCCACGACTGTGATACAACCCATAGTATACCCCAACAGTGGTACTACAGGAATATGCATCTAATGCACATGCCACACACATAGGAGGATGTAGCATTGTCATGCCTCACCTATGGGCAGCAACAACACTATCTGTACTACTGTGTGGCAATGGGTATTGTAATAGGAGTATGTGTCCCCGGAATGCTGTACCCTACAGATATATGGACATGCACACATACACACACTTGTCAGAACACAATGGGTATTCAATGCCTATCAACCCATTTGTACAACACTGTTGTGCTGGTACTGCAAGGCTCGTGTAGCTGGTGTGGAGAAGAGCTTAACAGGGTACATGTAATGTCCCATACAGCAGCAGCCACAACTGACTATGGCAATTGGTGTTGTGGTGATTGCGAAGGCCCTCATGGAATTCCCAACACATGGTTAGTGTCTGTATGGAGACCTGTACCCAAACATGTTCTGTTGACTGTGGTAGTGTAGTGGAGGTACCTGTGGCATGTGCTGCGTACAGGGTGTCATCTCCTATATGTGCCAGTTCTTACACTGCTGGGCAGACATGTCAGTGTCAATGAAGCTTAGGTTGCCTGTACATATCCCAGCTGGATACCTGCCATCTGCACATCTGTACAGGGACTGACAGTAATCAGCTTGGCAAGTAGCTATGCAGTAGGATGAGTGTGCTGACAGATATACATTTGACAACAATACACATGCCATAACTACATGTCAGAAGCCTTCACTAATGTGCTTTACAAACAGCTCACACAACAGGGATACAGTAGGGAGGCCTCAGAGTCCAGCTATGCCTGCAGGTGAGCCTGTTGTCAGTACTACATTTAGCACTCTGCTCTTGCCTGGGTAAGCACTGTCAACAGTAGTACTGCCATGATACACTAAATGCCAGTGTGACAGCATGTACCCTGGGCTACTACCCCTGTATGTAACACATTCACACAGATAACAGTGCTGTACAGGCATCATATACATCTGTGTTCCACACATGACACTCACACCTTTTGCTGCTGTAATGACAGCACATAGGTGCATGTATTGTACATGGCATTACATACACTTATTAGAAATGTCATTACCCTGCTATGTTATCAGACTGGGTGGTGTGAACTGGTTACCATGGCTAAGCCATGCTTAGCAAGTATCAACACTGCTGCAATATACAGCTGAGCTGATTTGCGCACTGGTAAGCAAAGCCTACACTGTGTAAGTGCCTGTATGTTTATCCATAGCTTAGCACTGCTTAGCTTTGTGCAAACACGCGAAAACCTCACTTAAAGCTGCTCAAAAATGTGTTAAACACTCTGTATCCAACAGCCCTCATTCTGCCCAGCAACAAAATGAACAGCCCTTGCAGGTCTTGAACCCACGATCCTGTACACTATAGTCACAACACTTAACCACTATACTATGACCACTGCGAAGACAGCTGTTGTTTTACCAATATATCTGTCAATACACATATTGAGTAGTATTGAACTATTACCTTTACTTTCACGATTGTGTAGTACTTGTTATTAATATTATTGTTACATCACATATGTTGTTTTATCATAAATATGTTGTTTTATCATAATGTACACATAGCAGATACATACAGTGAGATACATCTGGGAGGGTATACACAACCATGAGGTTTACACATGGCAGGAATATGGATATATACATATAATAGGTCAATATATGTCTACATGTATATACATATGTATACTCATGCATATGTCTGTATACACATCTGTATAGTGCAACATATATATGGCCATGTGTACATCTCTTCGTATGTACACACACACACACACAAACACACACGCTCACACACACACACACACACATATATATATATATATATATATATATATATATATATATATATATATAGATATATATAGATATATATATATGTATATATACCTATGGGATCTGGACACATGCTCGACTAGCATATGTCCGAATCACAAAACATCGAACACACATACACGAAAGCGCTTAACATCGACAAGCGCTTCTGTGTATGTGTGCCTGTTTTGTAGATTGGACTACAGTGTGAGTAAGGGAAAATTCCCTTTTCCCCACTGTAGTGCAATCTCGGAGTGAGAATAATAAAGTAGGGGGTGGAGGTTGCAGGGGGGCATAGCCCTCCTGCAGAAATGTAGATTTTTTTTTTGAACTACACATACACGGAAGCGCTTTCTGATGTTAAGCGCTTTCGTGTATGTGTGTTTGATGTTTTGTGATTCGGACATATGCTACTTGAGCATGTGTCCTAGACCCATATATGTATATATATATATATATATATATATATATATATATATATATATATATATATATATATATATATATAGCTATATATGCATGCACATCCTATGTGTACAGATATGCCTATTTATGTGGATATATATTTAGATCTCTATAACTATATGTGCATACATATCTATTCTGATATACCTGTTACTGTCAATATATATGTAGATATCCATACATATATGTGCATATGTATCTCTATCTGTATATGTGTAAGACATATATTGCTCTGTATATGTATATATCTGAGTGTTTATATCTATATAATCTATATATATATATATGTGTGTGTGTACATATACATATCCATCTATGTATGTTGATATGTCTATGTGTATATATCTGTATAGATATATGGATAATTATATATACATATATGTTCACCATATGTCCTGAACATGGAATGGAGCCCTACCTAAGCCCCAATAGTCCCAACCTCTAAGTGCAAGGGAATGTCAGGTATGTATTCCAGGTATATTTGTAGACTATTGCTTCTGTAATAGGGATTGTCTTCACAGACGTGTGTGGGTGGTCACATCTGCTTTTAACATGTACACCATTAGCTACTGACAGACATCCTAGGGACATCATAGTACAGTAGCACTGCTAGCATGGTAATGATCCTGTGGACTACAGCAGAGATATGGCCAATATATGTGGACAATCTGACACACTCTGTTCAGTCCAGAGTTATACACAGAACCCCTTAGTGCAAGACAGGTGGACCAAGCCTGGCAATGTGGATATTAACAGCCATGTAGATGGGTATACCACGTAAATACTGGTATACATTGCCCCCATAGGTTATGCATTCACACACCCCAGTTTGTCCTGACACATAATAACCGCTGGTACAGAGGTGTCATGGCCACATACTACCCACTAGTTAGTGACATACATCTGTACAGCATCCCACTGCTTTATCTGACATACATGACTGTTATGGTGGCCCACCAGCAGTACATCTGGCAAGTGTCTGGACATAACATCTCACTGGGTAAGTACACTAAGCTGCTATGTACCTGCATATATAGCAGTTTCTACAGGCATGTCACAGCACAGAGTAACAGACACCTGTGTAAAAGTGCATAACCACAACCAATGTGAACACAGCCACAGCCACATATGGTAAGCTAGCATAATATTACAGTATATGGACTGTCTGATCAACACCATCCTCATATGTGCCATTCACACACTAACCCTACCTATACTGGGCCACTACACAGTGTGGTCTGATGCCTGTCTGTGGTATGGGACATGTATGTGTTTGGCCCTACTAACATGTAAGCCGATAGGGTAACATACAGTGGAGCAGCATGTAACATCAGATAGAAAAGAACCAAGAACAATGACATCTACTACAGTCTGTACACAGGTCAAGGTACATATTCACAATACACACACTGTCGACAATCACCATAAGTACACAGACCTCAGTACTGTACACACAACCACAGAATTCCCAGGTTATGTCTTCAAATATAACCCCTACTATACATATGTGTAGCAGTCTAATATCTCACTGGCTTGTTATCAGATATGATGTCAATATATATGGTGTACAGAACATATGCACCTCTTACTGCATGACATATGTACAAAGATTGACAGAGTTGTGGCTGGAGGCACAAACACAGGGCCAATATTGACATGTTGCTGTGATAACCTCATACATTTACTGTTGTAACAGGGTTTGTTGCAACATATGTCCTATAAGGGATATGAAGTCAGTAACTCTCATGGCTGTCACCATGTACTTACTGCAATCCTCACACTATGCTTATGCAGTTCACAGATAGGTGTTTTGTGGGTTACACAAGAAACAAAATACACCACACACTGCCCAGTCTGCAGATGACCCTACATATGAGGGTTTCTTCATAAACATAGCACTGACATGACTGGTATTAAAACATGTAGGGCAGCCATATTCACACACACCCTGTTAAACCAACATTACTCCAAATGCAGTAAAGCAGTACTTGCATTCTGTAGTCATGTCAGGCACACCCCCCGTCCTGTGTGTTGGCCTGTTTCCACAGTGTATGTTGTTAGAGGTAAATCCCCAATCCATCTGTTATGCTGTTTGCCAAACAACAGATCTAGGTCCTGCTCACAGTGAATGAAAAGGCCCAACACCAACATGATGTTCCTAGATATTGGAGTGTGTTTCCATGCAAATGGCTATGGGAATGTTACCACAGCTGTTCCCCATGCAATCAGCTAGAGGAGGGCTGCAATTCATGCAGAGGCCATCAGCTGATCATGAGCATCACTTACAATACACAGGCTGCTGCCTAAGGAAAGCAGGTGTAAGTCTCCACATCCACCAGAGAGGGAGTGAGAGAGGCAGATAGAGGCAAAGATAAGTCAGGGAGGAGTGAGAGAGTAAAACTTAAGCATGTTTGTGTCACACACCTACCAGTACAGGGTATCAAACCCCTAGCAGACTATGTATTGCTATCACATGTCTATGCAGTTATTGGATGTGCCACATAGGTTACATGTTGAGGAGACCTTCAAATATATATGTGATGGTGAGTGACATCTGCAACAGTGATATGGTAGCTGTACGGTAGGTGTAGTACATGTGCCTGTCCACATGAACAGGTGTCAACATCAACACAGCCACACTGTCTCAGGGACCCACACACATTGACACACTTGGCATGGTCAGGAATACAACTCCTCACTAGTTAGATTGCCATAATACAGTACTGTGCAGGTATCACATGCACCACAGGGGTTATCCGGAGCTTATATGGACAAAGGGTATGCGGAGGTGTCTGACATCAGACAGCATGCTTCAGTATGCCAATGGGGGTTGTAGTGAGTGTGAATGTGGTCAAAGGCATCATACACCGCACACACAGACACAGGGTCCCAGTACTGACATGCATGGGTGCATTGCTTCACAGGTGTGTAGTGGTCAACTGTGTCAGACGACTATACAAGGCTAGATGATGGGTATACCTTGGCATCAGGCCACATGACAATGGTCTGTAGTGTGGGTCAGGGGTGTAGTGTCTGGATTGGCCCACACAGGTGGGTATTGTGTTCACCATTCAGTCACCTGGGTAACTATTGTGTGTGGCCATTGCTGTGCATTGCTTCCCATGTATGTGTTCCTTAGTCTATGACATGGATAGTGTCTGGGATATGCACACATCCCACATGCATGTACACTGACATGTGGAACTGTACCTGGAGTGTCTGGCCCCTGTTCTGTACACAGATTGTTATCATCAGATGTGCCAGTCCTGGCCTCATGTGGCAGGAACTGGTAATGGACAGCAGGTTGACCCTGCACCTACATTGATAGCTTGATACAGGTATTCCCTGGTGTCAGTGGCATCTGTCCATACAGGGCATGTGTTTAAGGCATGATATGCCCTTTGTGAGTCACATTTGATGGCACCACAGTTGTTGCAGGTGTCCAGTGGGGAACATAGGGAAGGGGCACTGTCTGCATGTACGTGCCTATTGGACTGATGAACAGGGTGCCATACCCTCTGTAGCCCACTGCAGTCACACCATGGTTACTATCAGTGGGCAATAGGCAGGGTACTACCAACATAGCGGTTGTTGCCTAGGCAAGTGTGTGTGTGTATGAGACATGGGTTGAGAGTGTTCTCTGGGTAATACAAGGATTGCTAACTTTGTTCATCAGGCCTTGATGTCACATGTAGGGGTATGGATTTGCACCCCAGCCTCTCGGCTATTTCACATCTGTTATCCCTGTAAGGTGGACAGTTTGACATATACTAGGGCCACAATAAAGGAAATTTACAAAACCCACTCCATAATGGGTCCAGTTGTTACACACTCACAGCCATCTCCACACAGGTTACAAATGACAAACACAGACACACATGCCATGTCTGGGATTAGAACTCTTACCTAATTAGTTTATTACACTACAGCACTACTCAGTTATAGGATGCATCACGGATATTACTACAGTATTGTTTCCCCAAAGGTGTATTTCACAGTGAATGACATTAGCAGCCTTGCCAACGTAGGGCATTTGAATTGTAATTAGTGTCACTAGCTTAAAAAGCATTGCTCCCTATACAGACATAGAAACACACACACAAACAGCCACACCTGCCATGTGTGGGAATAGAACCCCTACCAGGATTCTCACACTACAGCATTACGCTGTTATAGGACACACCACAGACATTAGTGGAGAACTCCTTCCCCAAAGGTGTATTTCACAATGAATGACATCAGCAGGCTTGCCAAAGTAGGGCATTTAAATTGTAGTGAGTGTGACTAGCCTACAATGCTCTGCTCCCTACATAGACATAGAAACACACACATCCACACCTGCCATGTGTGGGAATAGAACCCCTACTGGAGTTCTATATCACATTACAGCATTATGCTGTTATATGACACACAACAGAGATTACTGTAGTGCTCCTTCTCCAAAGGTGTATTTCACAGTGAATGACATTAGCAGGCTTGCCAAAGTAGGTGATTTGAATTGTAGTGAGTGTGACTAGCCTAAAAAGCATTGCTCTCTATACAGACATAGATACACACACACAAACATCCACACCTGCCATGTGTGGGAATAGAACCCCTACCAGAGCTTTATATCACACTACAGCATTACAATATTATATGATGCATCACAGGGCTTACTGGAGTACTCTTTCCCCAAAGGTGTATTTTACAGTGAATTACATCATTAGGCTTGCCAAAGTAGGACATTTGAATTGTAGTGAGTGTGACTATTGCTCCCTACACAGACATAAAAACACACACACAAACATCCACACCTGTCATGTATCGGAATAGAACCCTTACCAGATTTCTGGGTTCCTATTGGAACATCGAATTTCCAATTGTCCGAATCACTAAAGGCCGACGTTTAATGATCAAACAATTGGAAATTCAAATTCATGAAACTTAACATTAAAAAAAAAGAAAAAAGTAAAGGGTGTAGGCAGGGGGCAAGCTCCCCTGCACCCCCACACCCCTGCTACTTAAATATACCAACTCTGAGATCGCACTACAGTGTAGGAAAGGGAAATCTTCCCTTTCCGCACTGTAGTTCGTTAAAGTGCAGTCTCGGAGTTGGTATATTTAAGTAGCGGGGGTGTGGGGGGAGCAGGGGGGCTTGCCCCCTTGCTTTAACCCATCAGGATATGTTGTATTTGTTTTTTTTTTCTTTTTTTTTAATTTTAAAGTTACGGAACTTCAATCATATGGTGTTGACCATATGGTAGTTGAAGTTCCGTAACTTCGATTTTCTAATAGGTAACCCAGATTTCTATATCACACTACAGCATTATGGTGTTATAGGATGTGCCACGGGGATTACTGGAGTACTCCTTCCCCAAAGGTGCATTTCACAATGAATGACATCAGCAGCCTTGCCAAAGTAGGGCATTTGAATTGTAGTGAGCATTGCACTCTACACAGGCAGGGACACACACACACACACACACACACACACACACACACACACACACACATACACACACACACACACACACACACACACACAGTTGCCATGTCTGGGATTAGACAACCTACCTAACTAGTTTATCACACTACAGCAGTACACAGTTATAGGATGCGCCACGGAGATTACTGGGGTACACCTTTCCCAAAGGTGTATTCCACAGTCAATGACATCAGCAGCCTTGCCAAAGTAGAGCATTTGAATTGTAGTGAGTGTGACTAGCCTAAAAAGCATTGCTCTCTACACAGACAGAGACACACACAGTTGCCATGTTTGGGATTATAAAGTTACGGAACTTCCATCATAACTAGTTTATCACACTACAGCAGTATGCAGTGATAGGACGTGCCACAGAGATTACTGGGTTAGACTTTTCCCAAAGGTGTATTTCACAGTGAATGACGTCAGCAGCCTTGCCAAAATAGGGCACTTGAATTGTAGTGAGTGTGACTAGCCTAAAAAGCATTACTCTCTACACAGAGACACACACAATGTTCACACACACATACAGTTGCCATGTCTGGGATTAGAACTCCTACCTAACTAGTTTATCACACTATAGCAGTACACAGTTATAGGACTTGCCACAGAGATTACTGGGCTACCCCTTTCCCAAAGGTGTATTTCAAAGTGGATAACTTCAGCAGGCTTGTCATACTAAGGCTATGGGGAGAGCAGTGTGTGTGCATGGGCCATAACCCATTCATCTAGAGGTTGGCACACCACATGCGGGCATACACCGATTATATTCTGCAGGTATGTGTATACAGCTGCTAGATGACTACTTCCTTGTACAGTCATGTTGCATAGCTAGCACTTGCACCATATAGTCTGTAATGCTGATGGATACCAGTGGCTAATGTCTACAGTGAGTGACATTTACACCTCATGTGGTTGTAGCCATTTGGCTGTGTGCTGGGTGGGACAGGCCTCTATGTACATCTACTTTTGGCTTATTATAGTGTGTTGTCCTTGGATATATGTCTGTATTCCTATCCACTGTATGTGCAAATCATAACTGGTGCATACTGAGAAGTGTATGCACTAACATCTGCAACTGCCAGATATGTATGGTCCACTGCTGTTTGCAGACATAGGCTTCATTTGTTTAAGTGTGTGAGCATGCCCAGTATGACCTTTCAGTATGTTGCTTTCTGACATTGCTTTCATTTCTCTAAGTGTGTGACCATTCCTAGTATGCCCTTCTGTATTGAATGTGTGGATTGATTCCAGGTAGTTTGTACTCTAGTGCAGACCTTTGTGTTGTACACCTACAGGCAGAAAACTGTTTCTGCAGGATATCCGTTGATCATTTGGCAATATGGAGAAAAACTACGCAGGGGATAGTATGTACTGTAGGTGATTGTGTCTGTACTGCTTCAGGTACATGGTACTGCTGTTAGCAGAGATATTCAGACATGTGTACTGTTATGCACTTAATGTTTTCTGTCCTCATGTACTGTCAGGTGGACATTCTTGCTCACATTGATGTCTTGGGGGATAAGGGGTACTGCAGCTGTGTCCGGTATTGTGGGCAGATGCCTACATATTCATGGTGAGTTATGCCATTCCGGAGGGAGAGCTGCAGACAATTGCTGCTGGGTCTGTGTATCTGGTTCAGCACCTTGGTACAATGCTGGCAGAGGATCCCATACTTGTACATCCATCTACATGACAGTATGGCCTTTTCTTGCTGTGGCAATACCTCACAGCTGTACAGATTCACACAGGTAACCCAGAGGAAGGGGCCATGAGTCAAGACATTACCCTATTGTGGTGTACGGGCAGGTATATAGCCACCCATTTATGTGTTTGCAGCCAGGGCTAGTGTGTGCATAATAGCTTTGTGTCAGACCTTGCACATTCCATACTGCCCATGCTCCCACCCCTCTCTCTGTTATTCTATCGTCTTCCATACATTATGCATACATACTTTCCCCAAGGCTATCACCCCATCACAGCTGTGTTTTGGTGTTGGTCCACAGTTCATGCAGTGGGACATGGTGGATATATTACTGTGGTTTGTCCACATGGCCTTGCATATGTGTTATGTGGAGTATGTTATGCTGTTATGTGGGTGTCCATGACATAACATGCATTGGCAGTACGTGTGAGACACAGGCCTTTGGCAGAGGCCTGTGGGCCATTTAGTGTTGATGCAGGCCAGATGTGGCAGGCCGTTGCATTCTGTCAGTCCTACAGTCTCAGACTGCCATACAGTATATTCCCCTGGGGTGACAGGGTAGGTGTGCTAGGTGTTCATGACAATACCTTCTGTCAGTCTTGATCAGGTGGTGTGGATGCTGGCAGGGTGCCACCTACAGCTAGGGACACAACTGGATGGGACACCTGCACTGCATGCTGCATTCTTTCACTATTGCCATATACAGGTGGGGTCATATTGTAGCCATTCCCCACAGCAGGGATACGACCAGAGAGGTACCTGTGGGTGGTGTTTGCATCAGCTGGGTGCATGTGTGCCATAGACACTACTTGCATCTGACGCACAGATATGTATGGGGCATTCCAGTTATGCTGGCATGTGCAGGTACATCAGCTGTTTCTCAATACATCAGTCCTGCCTCCTTTGTGATCTGCAAGTGTTCGGGCAGACAACACCGGTGTCCCCTACTACAGGACCAGATAATGTGATGCATACCTGTATGTACAATGCCAAGGGTGTGTCCATTTCACAGTTACACAATATATACTGTATGTCTGGGGTACTTTCCCCTGTGTACTGCTTGTATATCTAGCCGAACAGCCATGCCATGTCAATCTTTCAGATGGTGACACATATTACCACCATACATTTACAATGGCTTACTGCTAGCATGTGTTATACTGGTGGGAATTGTCTTTGGCACTGCAGTTGTGAGGACTTGGCCCTGTCATCAGCAATAATGGGCAATGGCCACCAGGTCTTACCTCAACATGCATATATATACTGAACACTCACACAATATGAAAGACACACCAACCTAACACACACATACCTGTATATTGTGTAAATACTACAATCTATCCTGCTACCTTGGCCACCTCTGGGCATCTGTGCTGCACTGGTATTATACCTACACATATATGTTACTACATTTCTACACAGGGTTTTGGGGAGGCACACCTGACTGTTACGAGGTGTGTACATCGGATTGGGGGGGCACACCAGACCATAACTACATTTCTAAATAGGTTTGGGGGGCACACCTGACTGTTACTACATTTCTAAGTAGGGTTGGGGGGAGCACACCTGACTGTTTCTACATTTCTACACAGGATTGGGGGAGGGGGGCACACCTGACTGTTACTACATCTCCATGCAGGATTGAGGGAGGGGGCACATCTGTCTGTTTCTACATTTCTACACAGTGTTTGGGAGGGGGCACACATGACTGTTACTACATTTCTATGCTGGATTGGGGGAAGGGGCACACCAGACTGTTTCTACATGTCTACATAGGAGTGGGGGGGCACACCTGACTGTTACTACATTTCTATATAGGATTGGGGGGCATACCTGACTGTTTCTACATTTCTACACAGAACTGGGGGGGCACACCTGACTATTTCTACATTACTACATATGATCTGGGGGGCACACCTGACTGTTTCTACATTTCTACACAGAATTGGGGGGGTACACCTGACTGTTTCTACATTTCTACATAGGATGGGGGGGCACACCTGACACTTGTACACATGTGCTATGACTGTACTGGTATGTCAGGTACTCCATTTCATTCTGTATTCTAACCTATCATGCTGACTAGAGGCATATCAGTGTACTACAGGTCTTAGGTTTGATTGACCTACATATTAGTTTCTGACTTCCTACCCTTCAGAACTAACATCCCACTGCCTGACCTGCTGTAGTCTGTCTGTGTAGGCCTGTGGGGGAGGTTACCCATAGGCATCATTCAGAGGCCATAGCACAGCCTTTGTTTGTGTTTCTCTACACCTGTCCTGCTGGCTGAGACTGTTGTTGGGTATGTGAACCTCCATGACTGGCATGTGTGAGTCATATGGACACACATGTGGCCCAGCACATTTCCTGCAGTGGGTTTTGTCACCCTGGGTAGTTCTGGCTACTATAGTGACACCAGTATTTGTTACAGATCTCATGGTGCCACTATAGGTGTCTATAATCTGCTGGCATACCATTCAGCCACCCGATTTCCTTGCATGTTCACATCCATACCATAGATACAGGAAACAACACATACTACTCCATTCGGCAATTGGTAGGTTGAGTGACTTACCTTGTGGGTGTGCCAGTATTGAGGGTGGTGCTGCAGGGATGCCTATGTTGGATGCACATAGTACACTCCCTACACATGGTTGAGCATAGGTTGTGTCATGTTTGGTGTCTCTTTTACTGTTTGTGCAAGTCAGAAAGAGGTGTCATTCCCTGGGTCCCTCCTGTGTCAGTGTATGTGCTATGCATTGCCTCTTTGCCAAGACCAGGACATACTGGCCATGCCTCCTTTTGCCTACTGGGGCAGGCTCAGGTTGTTCCTTCTCTGAGTCACTCTGTGCCTATGCAGGCTTTGGCAATGGTGGGGGGCTGTGTGGCCCTGCCCCATGCTGTTCCTGCTGCAGCTGTCCCCACTGGCAAATCTCTGGTACAGCTGTGTCAGATGCCAGATGTGGGAATCATGATAGCTTCCAGGGCAGCCAGCGCAGACATTCATTATTATGCTCTGGGCATCGCACATGACCTGGCAGTTGATGGAGGGGATGCCCTTGCAGTTGATGTAGACCCTACCCCACTCACCAGGTGGTGCTTTGATGTGTATGTGCGTGCAGTCTATAGCACCCACTATCTCTGGGTATTCTGCTATTTGGTGGAACAGTTGCATATTGCTGGCCAATGCCTCATGGGTGTTGGGGAAATATACGTGCTCACCAGCATGTGTTGACATGGCATCCAGGAACTGGTGGAGTACCATGGATGCTGATGCCCGTGAGATCCCCATCATATCCCCAGTTGGCCTTTGGAAGGTACCTGTAGCTAGTATTCTTAGGCCTACACATACCTTGGTATCCACTGGGATGGGTTCCCCTCTGTTAGTTCTGTGTGTCAGGCATGGCTGGCACAGCTCAACAATTTGCTGTAAGAGGTCCCTCTCCACCCTACAGCGCTCCACTATCTCCAGCTCATGTAGTCCCTGGTAGGTTACCCTGGGTCCATACACTCTTCTTTATCTCTTCACTATGGGTTGGTTGACAGCATTCACATCCTTACCACCCTCAGCCTCTTCCACATGTTGTTGTATGATAGCTATTGCAGCCCCTATCATTTTGTTATTTTATTTGTTAAAATTTCCCCGCTTGTATACAACGGTGGTGTAGAGTATGGGAAAAAACAGAAGGAAAGGTGTTTGCATAGTTTATAGTAGTGTTCTAGGCTGGGCTGGTCCGCTGCCTGTATAATTGGCTGATCCTGATACATTTCACCTGCCAGTTATGCTAGTTCTCATAGATTGCCTTCCTACTGCTGTTTTCCCTTCCCACTGCCTTCCTGTTTAAGCCCAGGGGTGCACCACGCAAACACAGTGCTCAAATGTGCACAGAGCTGTTATTTCCTGGTTTACTTTTTTTTTTTCCTTTAAAACCAGGTGCTCGGCGCACACACCCGCTTAGGCAATGTAAAGAGTGCTAGGCAGCCTCAGACACACCCCCTTGCTTAGCTCTGCTAATCTAGGAGCAAACCTGAGCCACAGGGCTCCAATCCACTTACAGTATGCCTGACACATACCCCTATGATGTCAGCTAACTCCTAAGCTTGCACTAAGCTATTCCTGTTCTTACACTGTTGGGTGCTGACTAGCATGCAGGGGAAATCTGGGATTCAGTATCATTCTCCTCATTTGCATAGGATTGCCTGGTAATGCATAGTTACATGTCCCACACTGAGCCTCCCCCCTTAGCAACCACTATTCACTGGCCATGTTGTCTTCTTCCTGCCATTGAGTATAATGGCAAGATAGTGATTTTGGCTAGAATGCTTATTTTATGTTTTTTTCTTATTTTCTGCACAATCCCGTTTGCATCCACTGCCCTATGCTTAAACATCTTAGATCAGCTAAAAAAAATAAAAGTTGATTTTTTTTAAATTTTGCAAGTGTCTTCCATGCCAATGGCCTTATAATTGGCCATTGGCATGCTTTCTACATGATATCCACCTTTTATTTGGAGCTGTCATGGCCCGCGGTGGTGGTGCTGCGGTAGCATTGTCACCTCACAGTAAGACACTGTCCGGTTCGATTCTCAGCTAGAGCGTCTTCTGCGTGGAGACATGCGTGAATGGGCGTACCTTCATTGAAGGTTGTGCGTCAGGGCTGGTAACTCGGTACATAACAATCAACTACCAGTTATTAGTGGACTGGAGTTCCGCTGTGGCGACCCCTAACCGGGAAAAGCCGAAAGACACAACATTTGGAGCTGTCATGGCCGTTTTGTAATTTGCAGAACTGTACTCCGTTACTGGCGGAGTACATTTCTGCAGATTACACTAGTACTGCATGGCCAGTTTCCAGCTTTCCGGATCGCAAATTCACCTTATTGCATGGATTTCTCCTGAAAATGGGGTAATTTACATACAGGGCTGAGTCCATGCAGGACTAGTGCAGGAGCACTTGTGCACATCCCTACAGGTTATTCCTGGATTGCACGGCAGACATATTGCCTGCTGGAGCTCCTGCACTAGTCCTGCACGCCGTGCAGGGTTTGCAGAATCTGGGGGTCTGTGTAAGAATGATAAATAATATAGCATCTCAGAAAATAAATAAAATTTCCTCTTGGCATCTTTGTAGCTAACTTTTTCTTCATAGGGGCTCAAAAAACTATTTACCTAACACATAAATGGACAGCTTGTTAAATCTGGACATAACATATCTTTTATTTCTACTCATAATTACATGTACTAAGCACACATTTGTCATTGCCAAATGCTTCTTTCCTTATAACATACTTTTAAATAACATAGTATATCCTGGAATTATTTAATAACATTTTATAGCATATAGTTGTTATTGCACAACCCGGTGTTAAAGAAGTATATTTCACCATGCTTTAAAATGGAATACAGTGCACCTGGCACAATGAATTAAAAATATACAAAACTTACTGAAATGTTTCTTTTAAAAGAAGGTCACATTTGTTACTTGTTTAATGAAGTAAAGCTAAGAAACTGTTATAGAGTCTGACATTAAAATCCACCTGCATTAACAAGTATACACAAAGGAGTAACAGTAATTGCAAGTGAAAAATAAAATTTGCAATATTTATTAGTGAATTGCTTCAACTGAATCAGATAAGCCAGTGTGCTTTTCTGGTAATTTGCTTTATTGAATTAAGTGGCAAAGAACAGCATGTAATGGCCTAGTGCTTTTTAAAGCTGTTCAGTGTATGAGAGAAGGTTGTCGGAAGGGATGATGTTGTTTCTACACTTTGCAAAAACTGTTTCAGCTGAATACAGCATACACGAACAAAAACAAAAACATATGCAGCAAGAGACATGCTTAAAATGACAAAAGTTGTAAATTATTTTTGTAATAACGTGTAGTGCATTATGGATGGTATATATAGTTTGGTTGCTGGCAGCTACACAGTGGTTATTCACAAGAAGAGCTGTTATGTGTATATACAAATCAGGTAAATGCAGCTTATTCACTCTGATAAGGAAAAGCATGGACATTTTGAAAAAAACATGCCCACTTAGGGTAAAAGCTTAGGTAGCTAACATTAAGCATTAATTAAATCTTAAGCATAACTTACCATGCATTCAAATATTGTGAATGGATGTAGTTATCAGCAGTCACTCCTGAAACACTTATGGCAAGGGGTGGACTGCACAACTTTTATTATAATATTTTAAAATATAAAGGGGTGCAATATGTTTTATATAGGGATAGCCTGATGTTGGCACCCAGATTAAAGAGTGGAAAGGGGGAGATAGAAAAGAATATCTGGGATTAGACCCCCCCCCATATTTCTTTCATTTATTTTATATAAGAGGTAGTGTGGGTGGGATATAGGTAAGAGGGTGTAGGAGAAAGGATAAGGGTAGAAGGGCTGAGGTAGTGCAGAGCCTCAAATGTCTCCACTGCCAGATGATGGTGCATTGAAGGACTGTGATGTTGAGGAGGTAGGGGCCTGTGGTGATATAGTGATCAGCACCAAGTGGGACAACATGTCTTCAATGACTAAAGAGAGTCTTTAACTGTCAGAATCCATTTGTCCAGGACCTTCTACAGTAAGTCCTCAACCAAGTCCCAAAGCCCCTGTTCAGTGGGTTTGCTAGGCTGCCACATGTCAGGGTACCTGCAGGAATAGTGCCATTGCTCTAACCTTACAAGGACGCTCCTGAACTGGCAAAGAGTGAAGGCACCTTAACCTGGGAAGAACATGTCTGCGCTGCTCCAGAGGATTTTGAATCTGTAAAAAATGAACATAAATGGGAGAGAAAGAAAATAATAAAGGACAAAGGAATACATAATTAAAATAAGAGAAAAAAGGGGGAAGACAAAACAGAAAATACACACAATAAATTATCATATCATATTACTCAGCATTCAGTTTCTTACTTTAAACCATTTTTATTTTATAAATTTTTATTGAAGTGAAACACAATGTACTATAAGTGTTTATGCAGACTTTTGGAGGAAGTTGTATGGGAAATACTTATGTTTACATGGCAGAAGAGTGTCTGCTATCATGTTCTGGTGGAGTATACTTATTGCTGTCAACTACACAAACATAATGATCATATTTGAGCCTGATGAGCATTTGTTTGCAATATTGCACTGACAATACCATTTATAAATGCTTATATCTTAAAAAAATCAAAGTCAGACTACTGCACTTATATACTGACATATTTCGCAATATGGCTTGCAGTGATGTACTGACTACACTCTACTGCTTCAGTTACTATACTGTATAAATTATTTCTTTATATACAGTAATAAAATGAGTGAAAGAAAGAATACAGCACTTACAGACCTGTATATTTCTCACTCGTGTGCAGTAATGTAATAAATGCACCCTAATGCTTCAGTTGCCATGCTTTATAAAAATGTTGACTATATATATTAATGAAAGCAGTTAAACACACAATACTATTTACTAGTTTACTCATGCTTAACAGCCTTGTTGTTGCTCATTCTTGCTGTCTACTATTACATGAGATTTCTTCTTCAGCTATAAAGAGAGAACATAAGACAATTCTTGTTCACCTATATTTCACCTTTTTTCTTTAACATTACTTATATGACAAGTAGTTATTAGCAAGGCATTCCATTCACTGCAGTATTTTCTTAATTTGCATTTGTTGTAATACTTATTACTATCTGAATCCTCATGCTTTGCTAATCTTCCCTTTACTGCAAGTTATAACACATTGATACAGTTTTGGTGGGTTAAAAAAATGTTTTGCATGTAATAATCTGTGAATTGTGTTCAGCCAAAAAGTGTACACAAATAGAAAATGTAGCAATTCATAGTTTTTATTTCCTTGGCTGTACAAAAATGTGTGCTTTGTTAGTTTTCTTCATTAAGAATTTTAAGTATAAAAGGGGATGATTTAAAAAATGCATACAAAAGTAATACAGAAGTAATAACACTGGTCATTTCTTAGTAAAGTATGTGCTGGCCATTCACTTGACACTGCAACCCCCCCCCCACCCCCACTGACTATGTTTAGGTGCCTGACTGAGTTCAGCCATTTTACATGCAATTAATATTGTGGAACAAATTACCATCTTTTATAATAATAATATTAGCAAACAGCTATTCACAGATGGTGTAATGGTTAAGGTCTTTGCCTCCCATGCACAAAGTACAAGATTCGATCCTGCCCTCTGGCCAATACCCGTATTGAGTTTGTATGCCCTGTGCCTTTGTTAGGTTCCTTCCACCTCCCAAAAACACACTGTTTATACCAAAGAATGGAGTTGAGGGCAGCAGCATAGATTTTAGATGGTGCCTATAGGAGGAAAAGTTGTACAGACCAACTGCTTTGTGTATCAACTGTGGTGTGCTGTATGATCATAATAGAAGAACACAGATCACAGACTGCACTATCAGGTCTAGCCACTTGACAGTGTAAAAACTGGCTCTAGGTGATTCATTTGTGTTGACTAATGTTGCCAAAAAATGGGCATGGGTATTTGCCAGTGCTAAGTGATTTGAGCCCCTGACCTACACCAGGGACCCATGCTAATGGTGGGAGGGGTCTATGTGTCCCTAGTGGCCAGTGTGTGCCAGCCATAAAGCCAGCAACCCTGAGTTAATAAGCTACTGGTCAACCAGTGGATTACCTGGGATAGCTCTGTTGAGTGAAAGCTAGACATAAAACCAATCAACCTGCCAAATATGAACTAAGAGTTGTTACACTTAATGTAGGTTCACTGAGAGGATGCAGCTTGGAAGTAGATGACATGATGGTAAAGGAGGAGGCATCCTATGTATCCAGAAGACAAGATGAAGGGATACTGCAGCAAAGCCACTTGGCTTAGGATCCATAGTCTATTACTCAGGAAGAAGACAGGCTAGAAATGGTGTGGGAATTGTGGTGAGGGAGAGTCTTCATAAAACAGTGAGGGATATCATCAGAATGAGTGACAAACCCATGGCGATCAGACTCCAGTGTAAATATAGGGCAGTATTCATAAGCTCAGCCTATGCCCACTACAGGATTATGACAGTGAGGAAAAGAGTGCAGTCAGATAGAAGTTGCCGGACCTACAAGATAATGCAGGACAACAGGAATTGGTGTTGATAATGGGTGACCTGAATGCACATGTCAGACTGAATATGATATGAGGACTGCCTGGGTCATATGGGAGGGAAAACAGGAATATAGAAGGAAGGGCCATTCTAGACTTCTGTCTGGCAAATGTCTTGATGGTGGAACCATGGTTCAGCAAGAAGACAGTCACAAGATCACATACAAGAGTGGTCAACATGGAACTCAGGTAGACTTCTTCCTAGTAAGGAATGGGCACTGGGGTAGAATCAGAGATTGCAAAGTCATCTCCAGTGAAACACTCGGCCCACAGCATAAACCACTGGTTGCCACAATAAGCTGCAAGCAGTGGTTAGAGAAGGCTCTAAGATCAACAGAGACCTGGCTGAAGACTTGGAATTTGACAGGAGAGAAACCACAGGAGTTCAAGGAATTACTCAGGGCTCTGGCACCACAGGAAAAAGAGTAAATAGATGGAGTTGAAGAAGAATGGCAGCACTTCAAACAGCATGTATGAGGACTATAGAACAGATACGACTGAGCCAGGTATGGAAATAAGGGACATAAGGAAGGCTGGTGGTGGAATGCAGAAGTCCAGTAAGTCATCAAAAGAAAGGAGTGCAAGAAAAAATGAGAGATAGAAAAAGACCAGCATAAGAAGGAACACCAGTTGGCTAACAAAGAGGCTAAGAGAGCAGTTGCAATTGCAAAGATCAAGACATCAGAGGCACTCTTCCAGCTTCTGGAAGGTGACTCAGTAAATGGCACAAAGAAAGCCAATCAGGTAGCAAGGCAAAGACAGGAAGATAAAGAAGATAGTCAGACAACCTTCATAAGGGATGCCAGCAACAACCAGCTCACCAGTCCACAGGACATCAAAAGCAGATGGAAGGAGTACTTCCAGCAGCTTTTGAATGAAGAAAACCCCACAAAAGCTGTACTGCCCCAGAGACAGCCTCCAGTGAGAGAAGAAGAGGAGCCCACCCTAGAGGAAGTAAGAACAGCAGTAAGGAAAATTAAATCAGGGAAAGCAGCAGGCTAAGATGACCTAGGTCACAGCAGATATGATCAAGATGGGTGAGCTAGGGGGGAAATGGCTCCTGGGGGTACTCATATCAGTGTGGCAAGAAAGGCATATCCCAGATTACTGGAGAATAAACATGCTAATGCCAGTGTACAAGAACAAAGGGGACATCCACAACTGTGGGCTGTACAGATGTATCAAACTCCTGTTACACTGCCAGAAAGTTCTGGATAGGATAACTAGTAGACAAATTCACAGATTATAAGATGTGAGATGTGCAGTTCAGATTCAGGTCAGGATGTAACACAACTGATCCGATGTTTGCAGTGAAACAGATAGTTGATAAAAAGCTAGAGCTGAGGAAACTGTCCTGCTGGGTATTCCTGGACTTGAAAAAAGAATATGACAAGGTCCCAAGAAAGCTGATTTAGGCAGTCCTGTGGTGATTTGAAGTCCCAGAAACATTAGTAGAGTTAGTGCAGGCTATGTACAAGGCATAATGACTCAAGTGCAAACAGTGTTCAGTCTTATAGAAGGGCTTACAATTTAGGGTTCAGCTCTGTGCCCACTGTTGTTCATACTAGTGATGGACTACATTAGCAAACAGGTTAGAGTGGGCAGATTAACAAAGTTGCTGTATGCAGATAATGTGGCATTACAGGCAGACTCTGAGCAAGAACTTCAGCAAAGGATGGGGAATACAATGCAAAAGTGATGGCATATGACATGAAACTGAATACAGTAAAGACAATGGTGATAGCAGCAAGGGGGAGGGGATGGAATCATAAGAAGCCAAAAATTAAGATAGAAGGAAAAATATTGGAACAGGTTAACAGCTTCAAGTATCTGGGAGAGGTGGTTAATGAGAAGGGAAGTCTGAATGAGGAAGTCAAAGCTAGAATCAGAGGGGCTGTAGCCAACTGGCAGAAAGTACCAAGGGTAGTGATGACAGAAGAGTGCCAAAGAAGCTGATGAAGTAAGCCACAACAGTGGTGCAACCAGTACTGCTCAGTGCTACAGAAACCTGGGCAGTAAAGGCAGAGCAGTTGAGGAAGCTAGAGGTGATGGAGATGAAGTGTCTGAGGTGGGTGGTAGGTTGCACACTTCCAAACAGATGAAGAAATGAGGATATCAGAGCACAAGCCAAGGTAGCTGCAATTTCAGAGAAGGTCAAATAGATTACAGTGTTTTGGGCACATGTGAAGAAAAGCAGAAGACAATCTGGTGAAGAAGGTTTGGGCCAGACAGAAAGAAGTAAAGAGGAAGCAAGGTCATCGAGCAAAAATGTGGATGGATTGTGTGAAAGAAGATCTGAGACAGTCAGACATGACTGTTGAAGAAGGTAGGAGAGTGGCATTGAATAGAAAGAGAGATGGTGGCAGTTGACACAATACCCTGAACCCATGTAAAAAATGGGAAAAAAGGGGGATTGATGATGATGATGATGATGATGATGATGATTACATACTTTTCTGGCCTACACCAACCTTCTTCATGCAATTTAACTTCTACCTAAGGTAATGCAATACTAAATGAAAGTATGTGGAAATGCAAACTTTTTTTGCTTTAAATATAAACACAAGAACCAGTAGTTGTAAATGTACTTGTGCAGATGTCCATCCGTGATTTACAAACATATACATTCAGATTATTAATTTACTCATATGTATGTTGCCTTTGTATTTATACAGACAATTATTTTAGCACATAAACATTTCATATATTTGTATACATACATCTGTGGACAGATATGTCTGTGCTTTCTTGTGCAGTATTTTATTAACATTACAGATTCATTTTTGCTGGTACACATATTTCTTTTAGCAAATACCTTCAATTATGCAACACTTTTATAGTTTATTTTTTTAAATCTATGTTTAATATGACCCCCTCAAATAAAAAAAAAATTAATGCTTACTATAGAATTCTGGCCTTCTTGCCACTATCTGGCCAACCAACTCAACCAGGCTGGTTGGATCTACAATTCTGTAGGTCACTGGATCTGTGGCAGTCATGCTGACCAGAGCAGGTGATTCCTGTTAGAGATGACAGGCATTCACCCAGCTCCTGCCAGATGTCAATCTTTTTACATTCATCTTTACTTGCATACACCTTGATCTTATCCAGATATGACTCCCTAAAAAGATAGACCATTATTAGGGTTTCCTAGTCTGACCAGATGGGAGTGCCTTTACAGACACTGACGTCATTCAAAGTGCCAGAAGCAGAATGAAGAAAATATGAGCAGGGATGTGGTTTACAGGTTTAGAACCCCTCTGTCTTGGGTGTGTCATCACCTTAACCAAACCTAGATAACCAACAGGGGCATTATGCTAGGTACTGTTATTATTGCAGGTTTGGTTAACCAAAAATGCTTTGTCACATACATTTTTTTTAAAGGAATACATTTTAATTTCATTTATATGGTGCATAAAAACAGTATGCAGTCATCATTTTTCTTTGTATTACTTATAATCACTGCTGCTGTACAATGCCATAGCTACCTTTTTTGAAGTATTACACCGGAATGTCATTTATTGCTGCAGTAGATCAGCACTAATTTTTTTTGCTGGGGGTGATGGTTGCAGAAATACATATTTCTATGTGTGTGATTATCATCTTTTATCAAGTGTTGAGTGGTTTGAAGTAAGAAAGTGTGCCAGAGGATGTTATATGTTATATATTGATTTTCTAAATATATTCATCTTTGAGTATATATGAGGCAGTCCACATATTCTCACATCATGCTGCAGACTGCTGAGGACTGCTGCAGGCTCTGCCACTCTCCACAGCATGATCATGTGAATATGAGGCTACTTTCATGACCAGCACAGAATGAGTTACTTGCATAAGTGGCCTTACAGATTTGTGTATTAAAACAGTTCATAGGGCTACGTGCAAAAGGGCCTAATTTCTACACAAAATGCAAAATGGACCTGAAATTATGTGAAATAGTACTACACTGCCATATTAACTTATTATTATTTGAGTTAGGTGACAAATGTTTTAGGAAACTACAGACTTCTTAAAGTAAGAAAAAATAATAAAAATATTGACATTTTATAGGAAACACTTTAACATGATGTAAAATTAGTGAGTTATCTTGAAAATGTTTATTTTTACCAATATGATGGGCATATTATTATGGCTTTAGTTAATAGCGTAAAGCTGTCATTTGTAAGTGGAAAATTATTACAGTAGCATTGGAAATTATTAGTGACCATTGAGAAAATAATGTACTTTTGTGTTAGAGGTTGCATATATACACATATATATATATATATATATATATATATATATATATATATGTGTGTGTGTGTGTGTGTGTGTGTGTGTGTGTGTGTGTGTGTGTGTGTGTGTGTGTGTGTTTTAACTGAGAAGTACTGAAGTAGTTAGGCTGTGTTGTTGGGTGAACATGCATGTGTTCTTATTTGAAGATTTCTCCGAGTGTCACTGAGGAGTGAAACAATGACAATATTTTGAGTACAAGATAGTGGTAGGGGATGGGGAAGAATTAATTAGTTAAAAAAGATTGCTTTACTGTCCTGAATGTATTTATGATACTGAAAACATTAGTACAGGAAACAACTTTATTTAGCTGGACTGAGAATTTGCATTTTTGTATACTTGGGAGGGGGGTGTTAACTTTTTCTGTAGGAGTGTATGACTGTGGCCTTTTTTCATGTGCAGTAATGATGCAAAACAAGAGATCAAAGCATAGAAAGGCCAGCTTCAGTCATGAAGAAAACCACATCCTCATGGCAGCCCATCAGACATATGTGAAGCACCTGTTTGGTAAAGAGAAGCCTAAACAAGCTTAGAGAACAAAAGCCTGAAATCAAGTTGCCCTGAACTTTAATATAGTGGGTGGCAGAAACTGCACATTAACACAGTGCAAGAAGAGAGCAATGATATTGTAGGATATGCTAGAAGCAAGGTGGGCAGAGTGCAATTGCCCATACCAGTACTGGGAGGGGCTTCCAACAATTATCCCATTAACATTAGATGGGGAATATCTCCACTCCATCCTTGGGGATGCCTATGACACAGAAGATGATGGCACTGGAATAATCAGAGGGGGTGTGGACACTGGCTATTATAATCAGAGGTAGTCTGAACACTGGCTATTATAATCAGAGGGCGTGTGAACACTGGCTATTACCAACATCTGCAACAGCACCACTTGTCTGCTCAGGAAGGTTGGTTTAAAAACAATAGCATATATTTATATAGACAAATGAATGCTGGCAAGGGATGATTACATTAAATACATGATAATTACCATTAACAGGTGAACCTTCCATACCTATACAGAAGGACAATGAGTGTGCATGGCAGGTGTCCCTCACACTTCCTTAATAAACATACAATAGTGAATGCTATTTATTTATTAGTAATGTTTTCAAATATTTTTATAGAGCGAGCAATAGAAACAAATAGTTCCACTATATCAATAAATTTGGGGGATATCAGCAGCCGAATGGCTGTAGAAGAAGAGGATGATGATGATGATGATAACATAGTTATATTTATGATGCAGCCTTGGGAAAGTAGCATGCATTCCCCAAGTTTAATGGCAGGATCTCACACCCTAAAATATATTAGTAGCTCTGCAGGAAGTGATAGGGCATCACAAAGTCAAGCACGTGCTGACATTGCACTCACACTTGCACAGGAGGAGAACTCGTGCACCTCTACATTAGCATGTTCAAACCCAGACGAATACTTTCAGGTTGATGAATGACATTCAGATGTAACAGTGTGCATACTGACACCTTTGCAAAGTGGAGCCAGTTGCAGGAATGTGTTAGAGCTACCCCAAGAAGCACATAAAGGATTGGCTGCCCAGCAGCAAATGTGTTGTGACATTGTTAGGGAGCAGAGCACCACAACAGAGAGTCAGATGGAAGTGGTCAGAGTCCTCCAGAGTATGTGTGAGGATTTCCAACACTACTTGCATAAGGCACAGACTATGGATAATGCCATGATCACACTCATGTATAGTACAGCGGCGCACCAAGCATCAATGGCCTCCTCCACTCATGCACTAGTTAGGACTTATCAGACTCAAACAGGAATCAGTCTTGGAATGGGAAGAGGATGGGTTACTGTCTGGACATATGGGGTTGTATCACGTGACACTACAAGTGCTTGTCAAGAAAGTATTGTAATTAGTCAGGAGAACAAGAGCAACAGATTTCATGCAGGCCACGTCAGTATTCATCTACACCTAGCAGAACCTCTTATTTGAGATCCTGATATAATAGTCTTATAGCTGAATGTAGGCTAACTGCTCTGAAGGGTTATTCTAGGTATAGCCAATAACCCAAGGTTAGAATCAATCTTTGTGTCTATAAGGTGAAACCCTTAACCATTATGCCAAACCCACTTCTCCTAGCACTGTCAGATCAGTGTCGGCAGGATCTCCAGCACCAAGTAGGTCACAACATCAAACCAACTCATCATCCAGCTCTGATGAGAGCCCCACGTCAAAATCCCTTGCACTATCACCTAGCCTATCATTAGGACATATATATGACAAATTCGACCTTGACCTACTGTGATTCAAGTGTGACATTTCTGTTACTTACAATTTGATCTTCAAAAACACAGGCCAATGTTTAACTCAAAAAGGAATAATTTATTTAAAAAGGGTGGTGGGATTATGAGGATGCTTTTCAACTCTATGTATTTTATTGCTGTAATGGTACTGCTTAAAACCTCAGTGAACTGCGAAAAGAAATCTGTATGTCAGAATGTAAGACTGCAGTGATTAACACTATTAATGCTCTATGCATTACCATTGTGACAGCTGGCAGTTACCTGCAACTTAAAACTAGTAAAACATAAGTATTCGGGGAAACACAGATAAGAAAATAACAGTATCCTGTCATGTAAATAAGCACTGCTTCCACTTCATCCTCACCACTGTACAAATGATGATGTGTTTTTGTCTCTGAAGTCACAAATGATTGTGTACGACAAAATAACATCATGTGATATGCAGCATCTCAACAGACAGCACACTTTAAACCGAAAAACACTGCATAATATAAAAAAAGACATATTTTCTTTCAAATGCAAGGTATGATCTCCTGTTAAAAACTGAATTAATTACTTTTACTAACTGTACCACTTGAGTATATGCATACTTAAGTAAACAACCTCTTCAAAATGTATTGTGCAAAATGGTTAAAATGATGATTATTACATATATGATGCAATGTGACATCAGTTATACTCTTGTGTTTTTTAGAAGAAAGAAATGCTAACCTGAATGTCATGGTCCATAGTTCTGTACTAGGTTGGGCAGAGCGGGGTGACAAGTTACATTAAAATCCCCTGCAATAATCTCCCAGTCAATATGCAGTGTGTTCCATTGCTGCTGATTGTAAAAAATCACTAAAGAATTGGGAATCATTAAAATAGGTCACAAGAATGCTCTCCTACATCCAGATCTTATCCACTAATTCTAAACTAACAATTACCCATCCATCTGCATGATTAATATGTCCCTTTTTTTCTTTCTTTCTTTCAACAATCTGGATCCAATAATCTTCCAGAATTCCCCTTCCATTTTGGGCAGCTCAGATATTTTTCATCTTCATATCTTTCTCCTTACTTACTTTTCTTAGGATTCTCAGTCTTTTGTTTGAGTGACATCTCCCTTGCACATTCACATTATATGAAAAAAAAAAAAGCAATCAGTTCCTCTCTTACTCATTTCTAATTCATATTTCCACAGCTACTAGCTTTGGTATTCCCAATACTCTCCCAGGTTAAGTTAAGAATGACCTTTGGAGCTTGTGTAGGTCTATACCTGGAAACCAAAGCCACGGTCGTTCACCAGGCATATAATACAGAAGCTTGCATGGGTGCATCAGTAATAAACCAGAATCCATTCAGCTGTACACCTCTGCCTAATGTAGAGAGTCTAGACTAAGTACAGCCAAGCTCCCTAGACTATATTTCCACCTCTCTGTTTATCATGTTCATGCACATATTTTTTGCAAACAAAAAATTAAATAAAATACCATATATATGAAAACAACAACTACTGCTTTAGAATAATTAAACAAATGGCCTCATATAACCAGCTTTACATTTTCCCCTATAGGCAGAAACTCTATCCCTGCTTTAAAAAAAAAAAGAAATGCCTGTTGCCTGGCATCAGTGATCACACTGTTTCATCTCTTATAGGAACAGAGAGAGCATCTTGAAATTCGTACATCGAGATCACATCCAACAAGCAGAGGACACCTTTGTCAAGCATTCCATGCCATAGGTGCTGTCCTTAAACTAAATACACTAGATGTTAACTCCTTATGATGAGCTTGTGAAACAGAGAAACAAATCTCTTTAACTGCACAATGTAAAAGTTTCTTCTCACATAGTGTTTGCTTGTGGAGCCAGGAAGGCATCATGGAACACCTTCCTCTTCTTGGTGTGGAGTGATCCAGTGCTGGTGAAAACTCAACACTACTTCCTTGCCTCTCTACATGCCCTTTGAAGGACCTGTTAGGGCTGACTGCTTCACATGGCTCACCACTCCACTGATTTGCCAACTTCCTCGGAGATCACTTCTCCCTACTTATGTAACTAGCCCTAGTGCAAACTTTGAGGCTATTCTTGATGTGGGGCTGGTTTCCAACCATGGAGTTCAGGAGGATATGCATGTACCACTGAATCACTATGAACCTCTCTTTCCTTATCTGACATCATTGTGGGAAACTCACCCTGGCTGTTTATTTCTTGAAAACAGTTAGAAATCTGGTCCATCTCCTTTTACTCTTTTTCCTCTTGATGGTGTTGTCTATGATTGAGGCTCCACACCATTCAGTCCACCCCTTTGGCTTCTTCCTGCACCACCAATGTCACCTCCCTCCTTACTTTACTTTGGCCATGTTGCAGGGCAATGGATCACTGATAACAAATGGCCTGAATCTACTGTACAAATCCCTGGCCTCCTGGCTGAAATCAAACCTTCAGTACTGGCCATCTGCCGCAACAACAAATAATGCCAGAAATGCCAGCCACAACTGAAAGGCCCTGTTCTTCAGTATGGTAAGTTGAAAGGTTTTCTTCCTCGTAAAATTTCTTTATAGTAATCTCGATGTTTTTTAATTGACATTCCATTGGTCTTGATACAATGTGATAAACAAGCAGTACTAGTTAGCCTATAAACAAGCAGTACAAGTTAGCCTTTCTTTAACTGCATAAGAATAAAGTTGGCAAAGGACATTTCTGGGTTTTCCATTATTAGTTTTCTTTCTCCATAGTCTATGAATGTGATCAGTTTCTTAAGATATATCCGTGGGAATGCTAATATATATAATCAATGGAAGACGTTTAGAATGATAAACAGGAAGAGGCCATCATCACTTAAATTTTCTGAAATGTCCAGCATCTTGATATTACATCTTCTTGACCTTTTCTCTAGATTTACAGACTGAACCTTTAGCTCTTTGATCTGTTGAGTTAGAGCAATCATTTTGTTCCTCTATTTGCTGAGCAGTAGCAGTTTGCTTTCTTATTAGAGTTTCAGTATGTTCATCTTATTTCGAATGTGCTGACAGCTTCTTGCTGTTTGTAAGCCAAGCCTGCAGACCCTTTGTTTCCCTTGCGAACAACTCCAGGGTGTTTGCCATTCTCTCCATGTGCTCTCAACTTATCTGTGGGTCTTTATCTTCTCCCATTTTCTCTCAGACTTATTTCCATACATTGCTGGAAATTCAGAACATATTTAAACACATTTTTAAAATGCACATGGAAGAGGTTGTGAAAGCAGAAGCAGGAAAAAAATGCTCATATTAAGGCTCAAAGCCATATTTTCTTGGCACTAGACATTGAAATAATGCAGAGGTTGATCCTCTGTTGTGATAATCAGAAACTTTTTGGGCATTTTATCTTCAAGTAAATGCAGCTATGGATCTGAACTAGTTATAGTAAATATGCTATTTACAGTTCCAAGAAGATCAGTAGTGAAAAAAACTTTAATTACAGAAAATACAGAAAAATAAAAACATTAACTGGTTATTGGCAACTAAGGGCTGCTTCAATGTCAAAGAATTAATGATTCAGCCTAGTTATTTGTATCAATTATTTTATTTAGAAAGTAACATGAAAACACTAGTTAGTAATCTTATTTTTAATAAAATTGTTAACTTTTTCTGTGGATCTTCTGGTGTCTATAAACAATTTTTTCTTCAAGAACCTTGATTTAAGAGGTGGACACCATATTTTGTAGACAGAAAGAGAACGAGAACGTGGTCTACATGCTGGAATGGCTGGCTGTCCAGTAAGGATTGCTTTTAATTAGAGTACCTCTTTATTTTTGAAACAGAAGGCTTATGTTCCTCTCAACAGGTATTGTAGGGAACCTGGCTTCCAGGTTGCACAGCAGTTCCAGGCCTTACATCAAGTCCAGGTACAAAAATATTGACATATTCACCCTGCCAGAACAGATAGAAATACCCATTTAATGCTTTACTCAAACACAAACAACCAGAAGCAAAAACAGGACTGTTGCTTCTTTTTATATAGCGCCATATTAATATGTACCAGTATCCATGATTTTATTATTCATTGCATAAGCATATTCTTTGCTGTTTCACTTTAAACACGGTCTTTATATTCATGCACTATAGGCACTTTAAGGTGTTGCATTTGTTTTAATGTCCAGTCCTTTGTCTGCAGTGCATGCATCTCATTGTTTTTTCATTCAATGAAATCATGATGTAATTACAATGGTAAAAATCGAATTTCTGAGTGTGAAAACATAGTCCAATCATGACAGCATTTTAGGGTTTTTATAGGTTTTGAGAGTTTTTTTTTATATAAGCATTTATTTCAATGTTCCTGCAACCAAAGAGCCCAATTTTACAAGCCTGGGGTAATGAGGTAGTTGAGGGCAGTACAAATATATATATGTATGTATATACGCATATATATATGCATATATATATGCATATATATATATATATATATATATATATATATATATATATATATATATATATATATATATAAATAGGTCTACCTGAAAACGCAGACAACAAGATAACCGACACAAAAACTGTGAAAAAAAAAAGTTCAAAAACACGAAACTTCACATGCCCAACAAACAACAAAACAAATACCTTTCCCAAAATACACACACACAACACAAGCACACCAAAAACCTTACAAACCTACACAAAACCTTACAAACACAACTATCTATGCAGTAACCTTAACCCAAACCCTAACCCTAAGGTCCATCACTTACCTTACCCGCACCCTAACCCTAGCTCACTTAATCTGACCCTAACCCTCAAGTCCATCACTATCGTACACTTACCTTACCCACACCCTGACCCTAACGTCCTTCCCTATCGCACACTTACCTTAACATGTCAGTGTTCTCAGCATCGGGATTCTCAACTGTCAGTCTTCTCCGTTGTTGATCTTCCAGTGTCGGTGTTCTCGTTGTCGGCGTTCTGCATTGTCGGCGTTTTCAGGTAGACCTATATATATATATATATATATATATATATATATATATATATATATATATATATATATGTGTGTGTATATATATAGATCTAGGAATATTGAACGAAAGTTCAATAGTCCGAATCCACATTCACCGAACACACATTAGCAAAAGTGTTTTTAACCAAAAAAGTGTTTTCGCTAAAGTCCAAAAAATAAACAGAAAAAAACCCACCACATAACTAACATTTATGCAGGGGGGCAAGCCCCCCTGTACCCCCACCCCCCTACTTTTATATTCTCACTCCGAGATCGCACTACAATGGAGAAAAGGGAATATTCCCTAATCTCCACTGTACTATGATCTCAGCAACAGCCATTCCCCCCTGATTTTCCCTATATCTTATCATACTTTCGCAAAAGTGCTTTTTCGGTGAAAAGCGCTTTCGTGAATATATGATCAGTAGTTTCACTTTCGGTGAAACTGCCATTCGTGCATTAGTATGGATCCCGTATATATATATATATATATATATATATATATATATATATATATATATATATATATATATATATATATATACATATATATAGATATACATATATATATATATATATATATATATATATATATATATATATATATATATATATATATATATATATATATATATATATATATATATATATATATATATATATATATATATATATATATATATATATATATATATATATATATATATATATATATATACATATATATATATATATATATATATATATATATATATAGGTTACCTTCATTTCGTCGAAAGCTCATTTGACTGACACTCATTTGACTGAGACCAAATGACTGAAACTTTTCACTGACAGTTCATTTGACTGACAATTAGTACTGGCAGTGTCTAGAGCACTGTAAGGAAAGTAAAAGGAATATGTCCTTTTCCCCACTGAAGTGCGACCCTGGAGTTAGTATATATAGTTAGGGGGGTGTGGGGGCATAGCCCCCCACTTACTTTCATGTTATATTCTATGCTTTTGGTTTTATATTGTTTAGTAAAACCAAAGTAAGTGGGGGGCTGTACCCCCCACACCCCCCTAGCTATCATCATCTTCTTTCGGCTGTTCCTGTTAGGGGTCGCCACAGCAGATCACCTGTTTCCATTTCTTCCTGTCCTCTGCATCTTACTCTGTGACAACAACCACCTGCATGTCCTCTCTCACCACATCCATAAACCTTATCTTAGGCCTTCCTCTTTTCCTGTTACCTGATAGCTTGATCCTTAGCATCTTTTTCCCAATATACTCAGCATCCCTCCTCAGCACATGTCCAAACCAATGTAATCGTGCCTCTCTGGCTTTGTCTCCAAACCTTCCAACCTGGGCTGACCCTCTAATATACTTATTCCTAATCCTGTCCACCCTCGTCACACCCAGTGCAAATCTTAACATCTTTAATTCTGCCACACCCAGCTCAAACTCCTGCCTTTTTATCAATGCCACTGTCTTCAACCCATATAACATAACTGGTCTCACTACCCTCTTGTAGACCTTCCCTTTCACTCTTACAGGTACTCGTCTGTCACAAATCACTCCTGACACTCTTCTCCACCCACTCCATCCTGCCTGTATTCTCTTCTTCACCTCTCTTCCACACTCACCGTTACTCTGAACTATTGACCCCAAGTATTTAAACTCATCCACCTTCACCACCTCTACTCCTTGCATCCTCACCATTCCTCTATCCTCCATCTCATTCACACACATATATTCTGTCTTAGTCCTACTGACCTTCATTCCTCTTCTATCTAGAGCATATCTCCATCTCTCCAGGGTCTCCTCCACCTGTTCCCTACTCTCACTACAGATCACAATGTCATCTGCAAACATCATAGTCCACGGGGACTCCTGTCTGATCTCATCTGTCAACCTGTCCATCACCATTGCAAATAAGAAAGGGCTCAGAGCTGATCCTTGATGTAACCCCACCTCCACCTTAAATGCATCTGTCACTCCCACCGCAGACCTCACCGCTGTCACACTACCCTCGTACATATCCTGTACCACTCTTACATACTTTTCCGACACTTCTGACTTCCTCATACAATACCACAACTCCTCTCTAGGCACCCTGTCATATGCTTTTTCTAAGTCTTCAAAAACACAATGCAACTCCTTCCGACATTCTCTGTACTTCTCTATCAACACTCAGAGCAAAGATCACATCTGTAGTGCACTTTCCTGGCATGAAATCATACTGCTGACCACTAATCATCACTTCCCTTCTTAACCTTGCTTCCACTACTCTTTCCCATAACTTCATGCTGTGACTGATCAATTTTATCCCTCTGTAGTTACTATAGCTCTGCACATCACCCTTATTCTTAAAAATCGGTACCAAAACCCTTTTTCTCCATTCCTCAGGCATTCTCTCACTTTCCAAGATTTCATTAAACAATCTGGTTAAAAACTCCACTGCCATTTCACCTAAACACCTCCATGCTTCCACAGGTATTTCATCTGGGCCAACAGCCTTTCCATTCTTCATTCTCTTCATAGCTATCCTTACTTCCTCCTTGCTAATCCATTGTACTTCATGATTTACTACCCCTACATCATCCAACCTTCTCTCCCTCTCATTCTCTTCATTCATCAACCCATCAAAGTACTCTTTCCATCTCCTCAACACACTCTCCTCGATGTGAGTATGTTTCTCTCATTATCCTTTATCACCCTTACCTGCTGCACATCTTTCCTAGCTTGGTCCCTCTGTCTAGCCAATTGGTACAGGTTCTTTTCTCCCTCCTTAATGTCCAACCTTTCATACAACTCTTTATATGCCTTATCCTTAGCCTTCGCCACCTCTCTCTTTGCCATGCACCTCAACTCCTTATACTCCTGTCTACTTTCTTCATCTCTCTGACAATCCCACTTCTTCTTTGCCAACCTCTTTCTCTGTATACTCTCCTGTACTTCCTCATTCCACCACCATGTCTCCTTGTCGTCCTTCCTCTGTCCAGATGTGATACCAAGCACCTTTCTAGCTGTCTCCCTTACTAGCTCTGCTGTAGTTACCCAGCTATTTGGTAACTCTTCACTGCCACCCAGTGCCTGCCTTAACTCATCCCTGAACTCCACCTCACAATTACCCTTTTTCAATTTCCACCACTTGATCCTTGGTGCTGCCCTCACACTCCTCCTCCTCTTCTTGATAACCAGCATCATCCTACAAACCACTATCCTATGCTGCCTAACGACACTTTCTCCGGTCACCCACCACTTTACAGTCTCCAATCTCCTTCAAACTGGCAGATATATATATATATATATATATATATATATATATATATATATATATATATATATATACTAACTCCAGGGTCGCACTTCAGTGGGGAAAAGGACATATTCTTTTTACTTGTCTTACAGTGCTCTATACACTGCCAGTACTAATTGTCAGTCAAATGAACTGTCAGTCAAATGAAGTGTCAGTGAAATGAAGTTTCAGTCATTTGGTCCAACTAAAATCTTTGTCAGTCAAATGAGTTTTCGACGAAATGAAGGTAACCCATATATATATATATATATATATATATATATATATATCTGTGTGTGTGTGTGTGTGTGTGTGTGTGTGTGCATCTATATAACTATGCATTTACCGATAGACAGATAGATAGATAGATAGATAGATAGATAGATAGATAGATAGATAGATAGATAGATAGATATTTTTTACATGGTGAATAAGATAGATAATATGTTGGACCACCAATATGTCACTTTTATTGGATAGCAAAGATAGCTTAAGTGAGTAGTTTTTGTATCATAGACTTGCTACTGGTTTGTTTTAAGCTGTAGGTGTGCATGGTTTGACTCTTCTGTATCATCACTGCAGTTTTCTTTCCTTTTTTTTTTTTTTTTTTTTTTTTTTGCTTTTTTGTTTTACCTCTCTACATGTCTACATGTGTGGTCTGTATCCTGTGTATAACAAGTAAACCTGGAGGTTCAGTCAACTCTCTAATACAGTTGAGTAAGGATGTCTTGAAACAGAGGGTTGTTGCTATGACAACATAGAAACTACAGGTTCACAGCAATAAACATTCCCCTTTCCCTGATATTAAAAGTATTATCTAGAATGGGGTTGTCGCCTCACAGTTAGACATTGCCCGTTCGATTCTCAGTTAGAGCGTCTTCTGTGTGGCGACATGCATGAATGGGCGTTCCTTTGTTGAAGGTTGTGCGTTAGGCCCGGCAAGCCAGCACGTAAAAATGTACTGCCAATCATTAGCGGACCGGAGTTCCACTGTGGCGACCCCTAACCGGGAAAAGCCGAAAGACACAACAACATCTAGAATGGGATAAGTCTTGCTATATCTATAAAGTCACCTGCAACTCTAAATTAGATGAGGAAAATTAATGCACAGCTATTTATTTTCCTTTAAGGAGATGAAGCTGAAAAAGTGTAAGATTACAACAGTTTTGATATCCTGAGAAGGATGGACAAAAGCCAGTTTGCTACTTCTTCTAAATGAGGGGGTCATAATTTTCATATCATGTTTGGATGGAACTTGATAGAAGGATGGAGGGACACATGGAGTAGGGGTTTAATTCTTAGGGTTGTAACAATGTCAGGAGATATATAATTAGCTTTTGTTTATAGGTATTGCAGTGAAAGGCTTGGAAATTGTTAATATTTACTTGAAAAGCCTCACCATACCTAGAAGAGACAGTTGTCCTATCATGGTAGGTAGATGACCTTATTCTGTATAAGTGATCAGATGTCAGGACTTAAATTCCTAAAGTGAATGTTAATCCCAAATATCATATTCCAAAATTTGATTTAATATATGTATATGAAACAGAAACACTATTGCAAGGTAGATTTCTCATATTTAGCTGCAAAGGATAGGGTAGCTTATCATATTGGTAGTTGACAGATCAGTCATTATTGGTTAATCTCAGACAAGAAAAATAATGGACAACTACTCTCTCAAATCATTATTGGAATCCTGGGAAGACTTGGGATCTGGATAATATTAGCACTAAATTATGATTCATTATTTACATTAAGAAGAAGCTGCACATTAGACCATTTGGTTATTAAAAAATCAAGTTTTTTTGCTTTTAAATAGGATTGATAACTTTGGGAGGGGGACTGGGAAGCAGAGATTTCTATATCCTTTTACTGGGAAGAATTTAAAACAGAAAAGAGAAGCTGTATTAAAACTAAAGTTCAGGAAATTAGTAATAAGAAGGTTCAATTTAATGGTACAGATAGGAGACAGCAAGAATATGACTATAAGAAAGGAGACTATCAAATTAGTTTTATTGGATAATCTAAAGAGACTGAAAAAATGACATAGGTAAATAGTTCAGCAAGGTTGAAGAAAGACTGGAAAAAGTGAAACTGTCTGCATGATCAAGGTATGTTCTAAACTGCTGACTTGTAGGTTCAATGATAGGAAGACGGAGGAAGCCTTCTTTTCACTGAAGGATAGTCATTGAAATTGTCTCAGATCTTGAGAGGAGTATGATTATGATGGAATGTCCATCTCATTTGAAAATGTTACACATGTGGATACAGTGGGATATTTAAATGGGGAATAGGTACTGTCAGAGAGGAGGAAGACAGGGGCAGCTTAGTGTTATCTATTTTTCTGTTAGAAGTTTATTAGGCCAGCAAAATGCTGAATCTTAGGAAGACTCGGTAAGTAAGATATTATAAAGTTTAAGCAAGTGCTGGCACCTATCTTACATGAAGTGTTTTAGTTAGTGGAACAAAAGAGAGAATGTTCTAGTTTAGCTATGCTAGTTTAGTATTAATGCTGTTAAGTAGGAAAAGACTCCGGTACGCCATCTAGTTAAACTGAAACCAAAATTTATACAAGAAATGTTAGTGCCTCATATGGAGAAGCCTGTTTCTTTTCTCATTTCTTTAGTGATATAAGGAAAGATTTGTCAGGGGAAGAATGAGTGGGGCAGATCTGATGTATTTCATAGTTAAATATTTAGTGATTAGTTAGTCACAGGGTACAACACTACTGATTGTGATTTTACTAGATTTCCAGCATTCTTTTGATTCTGTAGAATGGCTGTTTGTATGACAAGAGCTTGAGAAATTAGATTTTGATGGCAAATGTAAGCTTTTGTTTAGGGAGTGTGCAGTCCAAATCTTAACCTATGGGCAAACGTTCTTGTCCTTTCTTCCCACTTGAGGAACTGTTAGCATTTTCCCATCCATCCTTGCTTTTTATGCTTGCTGTTAAAACTTTAGCCTAATTAGATGCAAATATTACAGTTGGGATATAGATATTAGATCCCACAGCCCTAATAGTATGTCACAGTTTGCTGATAATGCAGTCTTATGGGTTAAGAAGCTTGGAAGTTCATTCTTCTTCCTTGCTTGAAAGTCATCAAAAGTTTTTGAAAAATTTCTGCATTTTGTTGAAGTACGAGGAAAGCACATTTTATTTTATTTTATTTTCAGGTCATTTTTTGTTTAGTTTAACCAGTGAAGATTTCACTCTCCATTCCATGTGGTTAAAGACTGTGTTTATTTAGTTATTAGGGGCTGCATACAGGTATAAACAAACTTGTAGCCATGAATATTGACATACATTGACCAGAGATTAGGGATGCATTAGATCAACTGAAGAAACTGGAACTTTTATTTCACACTAAATTTCAGGCAATTAAGATAATGACACAATTAAGATAGCACTGATAATATTGCATTCTGGGTCCTAAAAGACGAAAGCCAGGGTGCTGGGGTTAGTGATTATTTATTTCACTGAATTAGACAAGTACTGGCAGCAACCTTACTGCTTATTTGCATTTTTTGGAAGTTTGTAGGAGAAGAAACAACTTCTGATTATACTAATCATTGCAGAACAGCATAGTCGGAAAGAAAGACAGGTTTGATTATGGAAGAATGCGGCAATATATTTCTAAACTGTTGGGATAATCCACCTTAACTATATGTGCAAACCTGAGGCCACATTCTGAGCTGATTCAGTTAACATAGAAATGTGCATCTTCCATCCTATCATGTTATACCGAATACAAATGTCAGCTCTGCCTTTAGTATGGACTGTGGAACAAGGACAAGTAATGAGATTCAGTAACAGTACATTTAATGTAACCTCATTTCCTATTCCTGCTGTAATGCAAGGACTGCCAAGCATATCTTATACTCACAAAGAACACCAGAAAACCATCATTTGCACAGTGAGAATTATTTTTCAGTTGTAATACTGCATGCATTGTTATGACCACATTCTGTGGGGCTGCAATAATAGACCCCAGTCTGACTTTGTCAAGGTGGTTCAATTTAAATCATCTCCAGTGTATAAAGGGAATGATTCAGAGAATAACATTAGTATACATGGGCATGGATCCCTTCCATCAGAGCCTGACATAGAACATCTTCACTTGCATGTTGGACTTTCCCTCATATAATGCCTGCAGTGTCAGTCCTTTGATGTAGGTGGAACAACCTATAGACCTTATTGGAACCTCCATTTCTTTGAAGTAAACCAATACAAAACTGCAAAGTGTTGAGGCACACTGAGGCAAATTCCCATTTCAGAATCAGACATGGGGTTTGAGAGTCCTCATTAGCAACCTCCAAAGTTGTTGATAAGCTCAGTCATTCAGCACTTGCCTAGTGGGCATCCGTGATGCTAAGAAGAAAGTTGTACCTGTAACTGTCTGGTGTCTGGTACAGGGTGAGTGTCTGAGTGGAAATATTTGCATTACTAATTATATATTATGAATATGGTGGGACGACATAACTGATAAGCTTATAGAGAAAAGGTGAAGCACTTGGGAGGAAGAAAGAGTATGAAATCGGTTGAGTTTGAGAAGAGAAGTAGAGTTTATAGGTTCAAAGGTAGGTACTAGGCTATCAGCCCAAGGGCCTATGTAAGCCTAGCCAGCAAGGATCTATGGCTTACGCCACCCAAGAAAGTTATTTTCCTGTGCCACTGTCGAGCAGAGACACAGAAGTGATCCCTGGGGTGTATTTCCTATTTCCCATCCACTCATCAAGATTTTTCTTGAAGAGTGCTAATGAAGAACTTTGCTTGACATAGATAGGTGGTCTGTTCCAGAGTATAGGAAGTCTCTGGGACAGGAAACTATCCCTCCAGCATGTCCTGTTTATTGTGGTGACAAGGTTTGGTCCCTAGAGCGTGAAGCTCGGAGGGATTGGGATTTATTTAGGTTTAGCATGTCCAACAGCTCTGGGTTTGACATAGCTTTATATGTTAGGCAGAGATCACCTCGGAGTAGGCGATATGCTACGGAGTATAGCTGGAGTTTGTTGAGGCTGTCAGTGTAGGGCATTTGTTTGAGGCCAGTAATCCTCTTTGTGAGGTACTTCTGTGGCCTTTCCAGCTGCTGCAGATGTCTTGTGAGGTACATTCCAAAATGGGCAATGTACTCTATAATGGGTCTAATGAGTGACGAGTAGAGGGAAACAATTACCTCTTTTTTCCTGGATGAGAACCCTTTTATGATGAGGTGTGCCATGTAGAAGGATTTCCTGACTACTATGGCAATGTGACTATCAAAGGAGAGACTACTGTCCACCTGCATTTAATTTTTCCCTATCAAAGGTGAGTATATGAAGAAATGTTAAGTTTACTCTTGAAAGAAAGTTGGCAAGATGGAGGAATTGGCATAAGGAAGACATTCTTAGGATTAAATATTTTGTTGCTTCTGAGCATGGTGAGAGGAAGAATCTTTTTTTTTTTTAAAATGTAAAATGAAAGGAGCTCATTTAAAAGTTTAAGATCATTGGGTTAGAGTGGTTGAAATTAGAGCAAATTATATTTGATATTAAGAGATCGCTAGTTAGAGATAGGATCTTAAAGCCAGTGCATAGCACTAATATTATCTTTACAGAAAAGGGTGAATTGGCAAGGTAGAAAGAGTCTAGAGATGTAGGACCTTATATAATAGGGCGATCTGTCAAGAGTATAGAGTAGCAATGGATGGGCTGAGAAAGAGGTGGGGCACTGCTAAAGAGCTTAATTTTTTTCCTCTGGAATGAGATGAGGCAATTACAAGGCTAAATAATAAAGTTGGTATTGATGGTCTGGGATCAATGTGTGAGGTGTATGCATAATTGGTACAAAACCACCAGTGCAGACTTTTAGAAAAAGGAAGGTGGAGGATGATCAATGCTGAGGATGCAGAAAGCAGGATGCAGGACTGGTCCAAATGTTTTGGTCTAATGTAACACCCACGCTTTTATGGGCAGTTGTCTTTGCCTCAAGGAAGTGAAAGTTTATCTTAGTAGGTCAGGGTGAAATTCATAAAAGAGGGATAAGTCAGACAAAATGCAGATCCTTACCTTGGGGTTGATCATCAGCATTATTATTATGGGTTAGAAGAATGATTAATATGGCTGAAAACCATGATAAATTTCAATAATTTAAAATACACAGAAGACTAATCCCCTCTCAGACAGAAAGTGAAAAGAGGCAATATCAATGATTGTAACAGGATAAGAAAGATATACTTGAGGAAGGAATTTGAGAAACATCATTGATGACAGGCAGAATCTTGTGGATGGCAGCCTAACAAGGGTGTGAACTGCTTGATACTAAGGGGAAGGGTGACTACATAGTCATTTATTTTCTCATAAAACCATGTGGGATGAAAAGTGTTTATCATTTCATTATTTTGTGCACATACTGCTGTAATATGTCTAAGATGTATACTTTCTTGTCATTCTCCTTTCTAACACCATTGTGGTTATGTTCTGTTGTATAAATTGGCATGCAGTTAAACTTGATGTAACTGGATTGATATTTCAATAAAATGGAAATACAAAAAAATATTTGGTGCCAAGGAGGCATTAAGCAGCTTCTCTAATTCTTCTTTAATAAACAGAATTTGGTTTTCTCATCCACACTGCTTTAAATTGAAATCTCTTGCATAACTTCATCCTACTTGTTTTTTTTTTAAGATTATCAAGCTTACTTTCAAGTTTGAATGAGAAGGAATGCATTTCTTACAAACTATGTCAAACTGGCTCACATATAAGACACATTTAATCACATTAGGGAACATTACCTTCACAAAGAGATAAGTTACCAGTGGAGTCCCCCGGGGTCCTGTGCTGGGACCTCTGCTCTTTGGAATATGATTTTCTGAAAAAAAAGCCAATACCAAAAGGATCTGACTAAGTTTGCAGATGACTGCAAGCTCGTAGCATTTATTGAATCCCCCCAAAAAAATTTCCATCTTACAGGAAGGTTTCTCCAAAATAAGCAACTGGTGCCAAAATTGTGGACTGATACTAAATGCCAAAAAATACATTATTGTATCATTTGGGAAGTCATTTATCCTGGGGAACTACCATATTGACTACACGCCTCTATGAGTTGACTCAGTTGTTTGGGATCTAGGAACTTGTATGGACAGTAAACCAACTTTTGACCAACATGTGTCTATTGTTGTATGGAAGTCTGTCTATATTATACAGTTTATAAAAAAGGGATTGTGTATAGTTCCCGGGATGTCATCGTCGCCCCTTTACTCAGCTCTTATTAGGCCAGTCATTGAATACAATGCCCTCTTTGGCATATATCTCTCCAGACACATACAACAACTGGCATGTCCACAGAGTTGCCTTACTAAAAGGATACAAGGCCTAAACAAGATGTTCTACATAGACCAACTCAAAGCCATGTCACTATATTCAGTATCCTATAGATTGCTAAAAGGTAACCTGTGCCTGGCATATTAGGCATCCTCCGACCCATTACTAATGCATTTATGCACATCAGCAAGTCAAACGACATCAGAAATACTCAGTCTTAAGAATCTAAACCTCTTCTGTAACATCAACAGAATGGATTGGCGGGGCAGGTATATTTCACAGAGGATACTGCTGTTCTGGAACAGACTCCTCATCCACATAAAACAAAGTTCATCCTTGTCCATTTTCAAGCACATCTTAGATCTATGAAGACAGCCTCCTGTACTACTATTAGACAGAGACAACTCCTAAATGCTTTATCCCATGCATGGGCTGCCTCAAATTATCAATAGAATGATGCCAATTATTCTCATTGGGGGTAATATATCATTAGCAACCATGGGATGGGTAAGGCCAATCTATAACAAAATGGGATAGGTTATTTTGAGCACAAAAAAGGGATCGCACAACTGCAGCTATCCTAGTACTGAAGTATGAACCTAGTGAACACTGTTTGGAATGATAACTCCTGCCATTGTTGTCCCAGCTTACTGTCCACCTTTTGTAGGTTCTGGTTACACTTGTCAGTTGTTTCAGTAAGCTGAGTGCCAATTAGTACAGTATTCATTTTGGAAATTGGGATTTTCACAATGGGTTGAATTGTTTTAATATGCCCACAGCTGCAGAAACATCTGCTGCTATATTGAAGCTTATCATACAAATAGTGCAAAGGACATGAATATGTAAAGTCACAAGATAATCTGCATTTCATCAGAATTCAGTTAAATATTTGGGTCCCAGGAAATTATTCTAAATTAGTTAAACTAAAATAAGTAGCATATATTAAAGCAGTGATAGTAGCTTAACAGGTAGATTGGTTGCTTTTGGTGGTGGAAGACCAGAAGGCTATTGGTTCTGTTCCCAATCCAGGTGACTGGATTGTTGACAGTGCATTACAGAATTGGAGAGATGCTGCAGTCCTAAGTGTTGTACCATCCAATGTGCTGAAGTTGGTGGTAGCTCAGATGGATGTAAAAGATCCAACAGCACCTATCAAAAAAGAATAGGGGAAGTTCGCCAATGCCCTTACCAAATTTTCCCAGGTCAAAAAAATAACACTTTAGGTCTAGCCTAATGGGACTAACCTGATCAACAAAGGATAAATAAATAAAATTAATGGTGAATTTTAAACAAAAGGGAATCCTGCAGATGGCGCTGCCATATTTCACATATACTGAATTGCATGCTTCATAATATTTTATCTTTTTTGACCAAGGAAAATCCAACAGAGCAAGACATTTATAGATCTTCATTCTTTTGAACCAAAAGCAGTCATGAACCTACTGGGTATTTAGGAAGTAAATAGTCTTTTACCATGAAATGTCATTTTGGCTTCCTCCTTTCCCTCCCTCTGCAACCAGAAACCTAGTGAGTCTTTAGGAATTTATAACGTTTTACTTTGTAAACTCAAGAGTGGAGATGACAGAAATATACTGACTAAGGAAGTGATTGATCAACAGTCTAGAAAAGAATTTAGTCTAAGCACTGTTTCCCGCTGAAGAAGAAAGAACCAATCACACTATATTCAAAGCACATCAAAGAAAACAAAGGAGAGGGTGCCACTGGAAAAAAACATTCCAGATACCCTGACAACAGATTCTCAAAGCAAGCAGTAATTTTGGGTACTACAGTTTTAAGCAAATGCAAACATCTTGTATGAGAGGATTTATTATAGTAGTCAACTCATCTGAGGACACAGTGCAAAGATATGAAAGAGAATCTTAGTCAGAAATAAAAATCATGTCACGTTGTTCAGCTCTCTCAAGTCATTTTAGTTAAAACAAAATGAAAACGAGTAATAACTACTTTCAGTGATCTGGGAATAACTGTGCAGAAAGTCATGTCAAAATACAAATATATGTCTTGATTGTTTCTCGTTACAGTAACCTTTAAGAAATAATTGAATAAATTAAATTGTTCACATAAAAAGGTATAACATGCGTTATCATAAATTTATTTTCTAGGTTAGTGTCTTCTAGAATTTCCTTATAATTTTTATAAACAGACAACAAAGAGAAACAGTAAATATCTGCAAATAAGGTAAGGCCAGTTTTCTTTGGATAATTTGATAAATTAGCTGTTTTAGCCTCTCAAAGCAGTGCAGCAGTTATTACTTGTGCAGCAGTTATTAATCTCTCTCTCTCTCTCTCCCCACTTAACTCCATCTCTTTTGAATGGTGGGGGAGAGTGGAGCATAGATATCCTCTATATATGGCAGTCTGTGATTAGAAAACAAACTATGCAAGCAAAAATGTCCTCACAGCAGTAGCACTTGACTGCAGCTTAACTAACTGAATATAAAACAGCTTTACTATCCGGTAAAAAAGAAGACAAAGGAAGCTAAGGATTACAATTTTACTGCATGGAGTCATTCTTGGGTTTATGTGCATAGCTTCATTAAGAAAGTCAAAGGCAAACAAGAAGCATTTACACTGGAAGAACAAAAAGGTCTAGGCCACAGTCAAGCCACATTCTTTGCATAGCCCCCTGCTTTGTTTGCTGACATTTTCTAATAGGATGTAATAAATTCCAGAAAAATAAGCCTCTCGTACTCATTGCTGAAGGCTAACAAGCAGACATATTTTAAAACTCATGTCCTGTGTTAATCCGATCGAAGTTAAAAAGCCATTCATTATAAAAATAGGACTCTGAAAAGGATAACATGCAAAACAGATGAAAGGGACTTCCAACAGGAGAAAGAGGATTATGTGACCAAATTAAAAAAAACACAAAGCTCTAGTAATAGAAGCAGAAATAACTGTTCTTGTTAAAGAGTATATAAATCTATTGATAAAAATAAACAGATCCAAGAAAATATTCACCTCACATTCCTTGCTTAATTTGCTAGTATGGCAAGTTTCCAGATAGGTTATAGTTAGTAGGTAGCCACAGTAAGAAGGTACACAACCAGGTAAATAGACAAACATTTAAAACATTTACAAATACTCATAATAAACCACAAAAAATATGCTTTCTCCTATTCCATCTGCTACTGATTTTTCTCTGCAATTTTCAGTATATTGCTCCAGAATATAACCACTAATCATAATATTATTCAAAATACTGTACAGAAAATATAATGATTTCAAAAATATATTTTTTATTGAAGTACATAGATACAAAGAAACTGAAAAACTTCTGCCCAACTTTTATATCAAGAATGTGAAGGAATACTATCAAGTACGCTTTCTGTGAAAAAAAAGATTCAAATTAGCATTGGCTAATGTTTGCATGTTTGTTTGAAAATGGCACTTTCAAACTAAAAAAAAAAAACACTTGACATCATGGTCCCTTTATCTTTTACATCTTAATATACTATGAAATGTTGCTTTATTTTGTGTCGCTTGGAATTTATGATGTCACAGACTTTACTTTGTGCTTTGGTCCCACAAACCTGACTGATGAATATCAGTCTTTCTCTGCGTACTATAAAATGTTCACATATTAGACTCATCTAATATTAAAGTCAAGGCAATGTGGTTACATAAAGGAACTTAAATGCCAAAGTCAAGTTTCTTCCCCTCAGTTGTTTTAATACAGTATAAGGGTTCCAAGATTTTCTAAAGTAAAATTATGTTTCCAAAAATAACTGCAACCCACACGATTCTATCAAAACAGATTTTTCTTACATTTTTTCCACATCTTTTCTCCTCCATCCTGCCACCTTTAAGTCGTCGTGCCACACTATAATCCATTCTTCCCCTTGTTTGCACGATGTCTGTGAAAACCGGGAGAGGTAGTCAAATGCCAGGGATCACGGCTGTCAAACTATAGAAGCTGTGACATTTTCTGAGTCTTAACTCGCCACTACCTTTCATACCTCTCACCCTCTTTGCACAAGACATCTGGACAAAGCTGAAAATAACGGGGAGGCAAACCCCCAAAATAAGGATACATTTCAAATATTACTCATAAACTTAGAAAGTTGTCAGAATAAAAGATTTTGTGTTAGCATGCATTTCTGAAGGATATTAAATCTGAAACCCCAATGTCTTTCATGGTTTAGTGACATAAGTCCTCAATGGTTTACTATAAAACAACACATTTTTTGAGGAACAGACCAAAAATATAAGGCAAAAACCTGGACATTCTGCAAAAATCTGAACAGTTGAGAGGTATGGTGCACTGCCAAAATATGCTCTGCAATGCTAGCACCCTTAACATCCATAAGGTGTCAACTATGCTTCAGGATGAACCACTGTTCCATTCCAGGATAGGAGAACTAACATCTGCAGCTGACTCCTATCCGTCCTCTAGTCCAACTCCTCCCTGGGTCATTAGGGCCACAGTCAAGGCCCCACCACTCAGCATTTTAAAACTGTCTTTATTTTACCAGTATTTAATATCTGTTGAAATTATGAATAGGTGTGTGTGTGTGTGTGTGTGTGTGTGTGTGTGTGTGTGTGTGTGTGTGTGTGTGTGTGTGTGTGTGTGTGTGTGTTTGGGAAAATTTCGATAAATAAATATTGTGGTTTCAATATCATGAATTCCACCATTTATTTAAATACTACTGTTTCACCAGTTTTCCCCCAACTTTTGCCTTGAGTGCTGTAGTGGGCTTTGCCCAACAAAATCTTGTCTTCATAAATTTATTTAACATTTGTTTACTGGGAAAGTCTGATTTGGACAGAGCCCAGTTTCATCAGAAGCCCACAGAGAAAAACTCCAGCCACATTTCTTTGGAAATGTGGGAGAAAACCAGTACAAATGCAAGGAGGACATGCAGACTCCACACAGAAGGCACCAGGCACCACAGGCAAGAATTGAACTGGAGAGCCCCTTGCTGTGAGGAAACAGTGCTAACCACTGCACCACTGCACCATCCAAGTGCTAACTTCAAGTAGCTCCAGTTTGAGGAACGGGGAAAAGTGCTTAAATAAATGTTGATTTCACAGTTTTTTGAAATTTCGACATGTCTAATTTTGTCAGGACTCCTATGCTATGCATAAGTGCCTCTTTTGAAGCTACAATGTTCTATTATTCTGTCCTATCACAAATCATATGGATGCATATATGACATACACACACACACACACACGCACGCACGCACACACACACACACACACACACACACACACACACACACACACTCTTTATATTTTTGTTTGTTAATCAGATATGTGAAGTGATTCAAAGACCTCTTTTAGCACAAACTCAGGCTTAAAAGGCAATAACACAATTTACAATATATTACACTTTGGAAATAGTGTACACAGAAGCTTACAGAATTACAATATTACACAAACAATATAATAAAATGCAGTGAATACAATTGCTTTGATAAAACATGCTTAAACTACATCTGAGTATGTTAAACACAACAGACATGTCAGAAAAGACATCAGTATTATGATTTGTATGTTTGAATGAAGATAAGATGAAATATACAATACACTGAAATGAATGGCACTGTCGTCAAGGTAGTTATTGTAAGAATTATAATAAAGGAGAGGAATACAATATATTATGTTTAGCCTGGTCTATAAAGCAACTACATTTGCTTTATTTTGCCAAGTGAAACTTTAGTTTTAACTTAAAGATAAGAAGATAGCAGTGTTCCTAATATGGTCAGAAACAGAATTCCACAGAGTTGGCACAAACTTGGCAAAGTCTTTTTCCGTAGCAGCTAGTGTAAAATGAGGTATGGATAGGTTCTTACAGTTACAAACCAAAGAGAATAATGTAGTATCTTTTTAAATAATGTATTTTCAGCTGCATGATAGTAACCTACGTGTAATAAATTAAAGGAAATATGTTTAAAAGTAATCAGGATTTAGCATAGACTAGCAACCACTGTCACTTACATAATGTAGATCGAAGTGTTTTGTTCTCAGTGATTTGAATTAAAGAATAATTATATTTGGAGCTTAGTGATATGACAGGAAGAAAACAGTCTATGAATTGGCAAGTTAATTGTAACAGCCCAGAGGGCTCTCATGGTTAGCTGGGCATTTTAAATGATAACATGAACTGTGTTAAGACTGTGTTGGTAATAAGCTTGGTGTGGTCTGTGAAGAAAAGATGTGAACCAAGAGTGATTTCTATTTATGTCTGAGATGCTGTGACTGCTAAAGGGTGGCCACTGGGATCAGAAATGGTAGTGGTAAGGTTATTGTTAGGTGTTTAGGGGCATCAAACAGCATAACATTACTCTCTGTATTATCTATTATGAACTTTTTGTTAACAAACTAATTCCACGGCAATTAAGACCCATTTTATTGCCTTAGAGACTCTTGAAAGACTTTTGTCAGCTTTTGATAACAAGATCATTTAATTCACCTTCCTTCCACCCACTGGTTTGTAGGGGGCCAGAAGGCCCCATCTGGCCCATTACTGTTCACTATTTACTTACTTCCACTAGATGATATTATCCATGATTTGTGATACCATTGCTTTGTTGATGCCACACCACTTTACCTCTAATTCCTACAGGATTGTCTGTTGGCCCTTACTTCCCGACATATGATTTAGAACATTTTCACGTTTGGATGGTCAGCAACAGTCTTTAGCTCAGTTCCTCTAAGACTACTGTATTGTTGATTCATGATATTTTGAGGGACACCCTCCCTGTTCAGTTTGTCGCCGGGTATCCCCCACCATGGTGACAAACCCTCTTATGTCAAATGTGTAAGATCTTTCCATGATTTTTGATCACAGGCTGACATTCAAGGACCACATTTCAGCTGTCATTAAATCTTCCTGTTTCCATCTGTGAAACATCACCCTTAAAATACATTTATTCCTCCTAGCAGTCTTACAACTGTACCTCATGCCATGGTTTGTTCCTGCTCAGATTATGTAGTTTTGCAGACTATGAGCTTGCTAATTTATAATTAGTGCAAAATTCTGCAGTTTTTTTACTTACAGGGGCCTCAAGACATCACCATATTAGCCCTATGTAACATGATCTGCATCGGTTTGCAGTAAGACAGTGGAATGTTGTTAAAATCCTTGCCCGGGTTTACACTGCCCTTCATTGCCTCGGTCCGTACTCTTGAGATGTTTTACCCTGGTGCAATCCATGCTGTACTTTGAGACCTAACTCCAGTATCTTCTTGTGGTTTCATACTACAATCTCAAATCCTCTGGTGTCCACATTTTTCAGCTATAAAGCACCTTGTTTATAGAACCTTCTTCCTGGTTGCCTCTGGGGTGCATCTACTTTAGCTCAATTTAAAAGGTGCTTAAAAGCACAACTATTTGACTTAGATTATAATTAGCTTCTAATATCCTTTACTCTTATTTAAATTATTTCTAAGTTATATGTATTTTCAATGTTATCTATGCTATTTTATGTTTTTTTAATTATGTGTTATTTATTGATATATACAGTGCTTGGGCACAAGCATTTGATTAAACTCGAACTTTTCTTTTTGAAGCTGTATTGGACCTCTTCTTATCACATTTCTGTGTCTTTCCTGTTTTACATTTTGGGAAATTAACAGTAAACTCTGCTTGGGTTAATAAACTAAGCACTAATTGCACCATGAAGAAATGGGAATCCCAGTCTTCAGAATCAATGACATCATCATCCAGGTATGTTACAGAGTACGCCTGATGAGGTGTTATAAATTACCCATTAGACACTAGAATATGACTGCAGGGAATGCTCTTTTCTCTTTAACCTCATCAATTCATTGGATTTGTCTATATCCCTTTGTGAGGTCCAGGGTAGTCAGAAAACTCACCTTCCCCAACCTCTCCACCTGCTCATCCACACTAGTTATAGGTTAGATAGTATGTGTTGGAGATATTATATAGTTTTCTGAAAATCACTGCAGAGCTGAACAGTGCTGTCTGGTTTTGGAATCAAAACAAAGGGGCTATTCTAGTCACTAGTGGACTCAACAAGAACCAGACTTTGGCATATTTTTATCTTCTCTTTCACTTCTTGTTTTTGAGTTCCTGGTGTCTTGTTGGACATTAAGCTAACCTTCCTTCTTGGACTGCATCTATAGGATTCTTAATAAGAGTTCTTCTCCCTGGTAGTTCTGAAAATATATCTCTTTTCCTCACAGTAGGCTTGCCTTTCTTTTTAGTTTTGTGGATTTGACCCTACATTAGGTTCCTGAGACCTGGTTTCCTCTCTGGACAGTCAGTACCTACTTTTCAGATCTAGATGGAGTTTTGTCTGCTATCACTGGATGGATTAAGAGCACACGTTTTCTTTTAACATTCACTTCCTTTGGATACTGTGAACACTATACTCACGTGCTTGCCTCCAGGGTTTCAGAGCAGTTAAATTACTCAGCATAACTCTATCTCTGTTGTCTTTGCCTAAATGTTTAATTTAACTCCTTTTATTTGTTCCTTGAGCTTGTATTGTCTTTGCCATTTAGTAAAGAATTTATTTTCATATGTGCTGACCAGAATTTCATCCTCTACCTGAAACTCCCTATTCCAGGTATTCCTGATATTTATCCCTCCTGGCTCACTTGAGTCCTCTTGATATGTTCTTGTACAATTTACATCAGAGCCTTCAGTCTCCCCTGATGGCCAATACAATGTCCAAAGAACTCCTAAAAGCATGACAGTCTTCTCTTCTCTTCTTTCCTCTCCTCTCCTCTCCTCTTCCCTTCTCTTCTCTTCTCTTCTCTTCTCTTCTCTTCTCTTCTCTTCTCTTCTCTTCTCTTCCCTTCCCTTTCTTTCTCTTCTCTTCTCTTCCCTTCCCTTCCTATCTCTTCTCTTCTCTTCTTTTCTCTTCCCTTCTCTTCCCTTCCCTTCCTTTCTCTTCTCTTCTCTTCTCTTCTCTCTTCTCTTCTCTTCTCTTCTCTTCTCTTCTCTTCTCTTCTCTTCCCTTCTCTTCTCTTCTCTTCTCTTTCCTTCCCTTCACTTCTCTGCTCTCCTCTTCTCTTCTCTCCCCATCTCTTCTCTTCCCTTCCTTTCTCTTCTCTTCTCTTCTCCTCCCTTCCCTTCCTTTCTCTTCTCTTCTCTTCCCTTCCCTTCCCTTCTCTCCTCCTCTCTTCCCTTCCCTTCCTTTCTCTTCTCTTCTCTTCTCTTCTCTTCTCTTCTCTTCTCTTCTCTTCTCTTCTCTTCTCTTCCCTTCCCTTCTCTTCTCTTCCCTTCCCTTCCCTTCCCTTCCCTTCTCTTCTCTTCTCTTCCCTTCTCTTCTCTTCTCTTCTCTTCTCTTCTCTTCCCTTCCCTTCCCTTCCCTTCTCTTCTCTTCTCTTCTCTTCCCTTCCCTTCCCTTCCCTTCTCTTCTCTTCTCTTCCCTTCTCTTCCCTTCCCTTCCCTTCTCTTCTCTTCTCTTCCCTTCCTTTCTCTTCTCTTCTATTCTCTTCTCTTCCCTTCTCTTCTCTTCTCTTCCCTTCTCTTCTCTTCTCTTCCCTTCTCTTCTCTTCTCTTCTCTTCCCTTCCCTTCTCTTCTCTTCTCTTCTCTTCCCTTCCCTTCTCTTTCCTTCCCTTCTCTTCTCTTTGCTTCCCTTCTCTTCTCTTCCCTTCTCTTTGCTTCTTTTCCCTTCTCTTCTCTTCTCTTCTCTTCTCTTCTCTTCTCTTCTCTTCTCTTCTCTTCTCTTCTCTTCTCTTCTCTTCTCTTCTCTTCTCTTCCCTTCTCTTCTCTTCTCTTCTCTTCCCTTCTCTTCCTTTCTCTTCTCTTCTATTCTCTTCCCTTCCCTTCTCTTCTCTTCCTTCTTCCTAGGTGTCTTTCACTATATCTGAGAGTCAATAGGGCCACCTGCCATATAATCACTCAAAAAGACTAAACCCCAAGAAAGCTTGGGATACTGTCTCATAATGAAAGTATTAAGTAATAACTGGTGCCAGCCCTTTGAATCTTTCTGTTTCAATGTGAGTTTTGAGCTTTGTTTAAACTGTTCTACTATCCTAACCATTTGGGATGTTACACTAATATCCTTAGCTATTTAACCTGTAAAATTTGGTACAGGTGTTTTATAACTTTTGTCATAAAGGCCACCCCCTGATCTTTCAGTATTTCGTATGGTTTCTAACCTGGCAAAACCACAAGACTAGTTTCCTGGTGACTGCCTTGGATTTAGCTTTCTTGAGTGGAACAGCTTTGGTGAACTGAAAGTCCAACAGCACCAGTATGTACTGGTGTCCACTGCTAGACCTGCTCAATGTTCCCAAGATGTCCACTACATTATCCTCAAAAGGAATTTCAATTATGCGCATAGGAATCAAAATATTCTAAAAGCCCAGGTTGGGGACCATCCATTGACACTTAGGGTACCCTATGTAGAAGTCTTCAAATTCTTTTACAACACCTGGCCAGTAAAGTCTATCCAGAACACTTGACTTGTTTTTGTCCATTCTTAAATTACCTCCCCAAAGCATGGTTATGAGCTCAATTTATAACCATTTGTCTAAACAGCACAAAAGAGGTGCACAAAATCATATGGAACTCCAGGGACACTGCTTGCTATGATGGCACATAAATCTCCACAAAGAGACCTCTTTAATCCTCACAGTACATCGAACATTCTAAAAAGTAGGTGCCACTAGTTATTGAATGGCATCCTCTCTAATTAGCTACCTTAAAGAAGATCATTTCAATACTAAAAATAGGGGTAGGTTGATGAGGGTCCTTCAGAAGCATTTCATCTCATTATGCTAGAAATATTTTCTATGACACATCTTAAAGTCTCATCTTCCCTTAGGACCTTTTGAAAATTCAATCTGTATACCTGAAGGTCAGACAGACATACTGTGATTCCTTCTTCCCCTAGTCCTGAGGAGTAGGGAGTCTTGCCACTTTTCCACAAATTGCAGGTGCAGGGACCACTGAATCCAACTCTTCCCCATGAAAAGGTATTTCATTCCAATATCCAAAATATGAGTTTTTCTTAACTTTCTCCTACTCTGACACCCCACACTCCCTCTGTGGTTCTTCAGTGTTCTCTAAGTGTTCCTGGGGGCTTATTTTATTAACCTCCTATTTTGAAGTCCTACACTACTTCTGTGGTTCTCCCTTACTCTCCAATTTTTCTGCACTCTATAGACTTGATCCCACATTAAATTATGAAGCCTGGTCTCTTCTCTGTATAGTTAGTGCCCCCAACCCTTACTAGGTACCCCTGTATTACAAGTGCAAAAATGTCCTTTTCTAGAGACATGTATCCAGTTTAGTTTGTCCTGGGTACTCCATGGTGGCAATTAGACTTAGCATCCCCTTTTCCTCCCATAACTCTAGACTGGATGGGATATCTGAACTGTGTGGACTATTTATGTTGACCTAGACTGCATATTACGATTTATGCAAGGCTCCTTATGTTTGTTGGCCTCTTCCCACTGCTGTCAAACATATTTAAACTATGGAATGCCTTTCTTAATGATTTCATGTTGATTAAGAAAGGGTACAGTAGCTACTTCATACAAGACTTTCCATAAATGGGTCTGTATCTCCCCTGAGCAAACAACTACCATCCTTTTCCACGTACGGGTATATTACTTCTATCATCTTTGGTAAGCACACATTTTTTGAATAAATATACTGAGTTTTGACTAGAATTATCATATTCACAGAGTCAAGCAAACCTTGTAGTATCTGTCTCAACAGCCTAATGTTGCATTTCATGAACTTTGTCATGGCACAAAAGAGCAAGTTTGATTGGACCAGATGGGTTGTCAGTTCATCATACTCCATAGCTTTTTCACTCCTGATTTCCTTCTTGGTTGTCTGAATGACAGCTTGGGTTCTGGTGTCCCCTTCACAATACTTAGCAATGTGTTCTCTCTTCCCACATATAAAGCAAGAGTATGGAAGATGGGATACCTTTCCCTTTATTCATTGTCTTATCAGTAATCTTATTAGATGCCTATTTATACACATTTTAGCAAGTACTTCTTAATGACTGATGGTAAACTACTTTTGAAATGATCAGTCACTAAAATCTCTATCACAGTTTCTTTAAAATTTTACGTCTTTGGGTTTGAACCAAAGTATAACAATGTGTTGCGATTCAAATAACTGTGTCCTGTTTCACCAAAAAAAAAACTCCATTCATGGACCTTGAGGACATGAGTTTCTGAGGTGACTCCTGTCCTTGCTAACTTTTTTCTTTACTTTTTCAAAGTTTTTACAATCTGAGCTGGAATGTCCATGTAAGCACAAATGGTTTCAACAGTGAGGTGCACTGCTGGAATTCTTCTTCAGCTGCTATGGTCCCAGTCTTCCTGGATGGCAGT
>NC_056734.1:492334076-492386576 GCF_019279795.1 Protopterus annectens
ATCCCAAAAGCCTTTGAAAAGTCACTAGCAGTCAGAAAACCAAAGTAGCTAGCTTCTCTCTGACATTCAGAGCTCATGCATCATAGTAGTTTACCCAAGAGTAAGCCTACAAAGGCACTGTTTTACCACACCCCCCATTGGCTTTGCTGTAGTATGTTGTGTGTAATGGTCCAGAGAAAATCAATTGGACACTGCATCTTAAAGATAAGGATTGGGATTTTTGTTCAGGGTAACATTTATGACCCCAATCAATCTCTGTCCTTGTGATCTCTCTGAAGATTTGATACTCCCTATCACCAGTTAAGATGCAACCTTTTAAGAAGAGTAACAGATGTTGCAATCCAAACATGATGGGTGAGGGGTATGCTGCCGCTTTTATTTACCATTTGCTGCTTATTTCATGAACTCATATCTGACTATCTCATCTCATTCTATACACAGGACAGTACAGAATGTAAACTATCAACTCTGTGATCACAAACTATTAAGCCTGTGTTTTGTGGTACACGAGGTTGTAAAGAGACAATTTACAAACTGCAAAGAGCCACTGGGTTTGCACAATGTAGTGTTTATCTTCCACATTATAGAGTTTTATCTAGTGTGCCAAGTCACTTTACAAAGATGCAATTGATATTACTGCATGGATTGTACACTTTAATACTGCCCACCATTTCCCCCTGAGAGTCTGACTTTGGAGTTATGATGTTCTGTGCTGATGAAAGTGGAAATTAAGTACATCAAAGTTTTGCAAATAATGGATTTTAAAGGATATTCCATAAAGAAGTATTAGCTGTGAATATCTACCACGTGAAATATAAAACACTTTGTAATTAGAAAGTGCTTTGACTTCTTTCAGACAGCTTGGTAAAACTATAAGTTTTTTTCATGTGTGTGTGTGTGTATATACAGATGCAGACAAAGATATATATGTAAATATAGATATATTGCTGTATTTTACTGTGAGAACATTTCAAAAATATGTTTATTTTCTTTCCTGATAGCATACCTCTCAACTGTCCAGATTTCTGCAGAATATCCAGATTTTTGCCTCATATTTTTGGTGTGTTACTCATGAAATTTTGGTTTTCTGGCAAATTATTGGTGAATCATTTGAGGATGGAAGTCAAAAAATAATGACAGGTGTTTACGTTTCAGACTTCATACCTTTCAGAAAATTGATGCTAATGAAAAACCTGTTATTCCATCTACTTTTTAAGTTTCTAAGAGCAATATTTAAAAATTGTCCATATTTTCAGGCCTTCGTCCCCCATTATTTATGGCTTTGTCCAGATTTCTTGCACTTAGAGGTTGAGAGATATGCCTGATAGTAACCATATTAGGATTTTATAGTGATCTGTACCATTGTTATTTAGGCAATATAATGCAACATGACAGGAAATGTATAATAAGAACTTTATAACAATTAGTATTCTGTTGAAATGCAGCACTTTTTGTAGAAAAAGGTAATTTTTCTTAGCCTACTAAAAAGCACTTTTGGAAATATAATATTCCAAGCTGATATGAAACCTCACTAACAGCTATGATTTATCTATGTTTTACATTTTGTACAGAAATCATCCACTTTCTACCACACAGCACGATAGTCAGTTCTGATATCTTCAAACTCTTGACTACTTAACCAGAAATTACAACACATTCAATCACGGTTCAAGTTTATGAGTTTCTTTGCTGTTTCTTTTTAAAGTTAAAGCATTTGTTTTCTGCAGTAACCATTCTAAGTTTGTTTTTTCTGAAGTAGTGTAAGAACAAGCACAACACTGGTTCTTCAAGATTACAGTAAGAGAAAGTGACAGAACAAAGGAAACAATTACAAAGTACATACATTAAAGTTTTCAACACTGCTGCTAACCACGAAGGAGGGAAAGAAATATATTTTTCTGTGGTAGAAAGTCGATAGTAAGCAATTCATATGAATCAATATGGAAAAGGTTACTACCGTCACTACCTATTGTTCCAACTTCTCATTAAGTGATAGAGTAAGTACAATATATGATGTAGCATGACTTTATAACACTGGAGACATGGAAATATGTAACTCCACATGCATCTTCACCAGAGCAGTGAAATTGTGCAGCTATAGGCTGGCTAAGTGAATCCATGACTCTTTACACCAGAGGTTCTGGACTGAATGCTAATATGTAGGGAAACTCAACGCTTATTCATTCAGCTTCACTCTTCATGGACTACTTAAATAACTTTTAACAATACTTTAGTTTAATACAACGATGCATAGTAGACACAGTTCATTTATTTTAAGAATCAGTCCTAGAGAATCCATTAGAAATACATTAATAATCTCTCACAAGAAAATATGTTGACTAATCATATCTAATTTACAGAAATAATAAGCTGTAAGAATGTAAAAATACAATAAATGTCAGTAAAAAGGTATGGTAGAAGCAGTGGGTGCACACAGCTGTAAACACCACAAAATCATGTGACATGAAATTTTAACAACAACAAAAATACTGCTGCAAATGCTTGACAGTAAAATAGCTTTTAATTAATAGAAGTACAATATCAAAGACTTTGGAGGCCACAGATCAGTTATAAAGTCAACAAAATGAGAACAAGTTTAGTGAAGAGGTAAGAGAAAAGGTGTTTCCCTTATCGTATGCAGTCTGGTTTCTGATTTTTGAGAAGAGTGAGACAATTTTCAGTCAAAAGTTGGCAGAGAAGTGAGAGTCTGGTCTGTCCAAAGTGTAACTGCCATTGGTGAGTAACCATCTGCAGTTTTAAGCAAATAGTTTTAAGGTTGCAGCTACAAGAATTTATCAGGTGTAAACTGTGAGCTGTGATATTACCAGTTTTTTGTAATAATCTTGTTATGGTAATATTTGCCATACTTTTTGCAACAATATGAATTACTATACATATATTAATCATTTGTTTTTCATAATATCACATCTGTTTTGTTAGGCATATTTTTGGGTGACTTGAAAACGCAGATGACATCACAAGAAATATTAGGTAAATGGTATTTTGCTAGAAATCATGATTTTGGTGCACATTCCTTATAACAGGTAAGATGTACTTCATAAAACGTGAATTTTCAGCATTAAGTAATTTAAAAGTTTACTTAAGACACTTTCTATGCATCTATTACTGTACCACTCTTATATTTTGACTCCTGAAGGATTTCAAATTAAAAAAAAACAGATGCACAAATGTTTTAAAGTTTATTTAGCTTATTAAATGGCCTGCTCTGCTGATAATACTGTTAGAGTGCAGCAATGCTACTGTTCTGACCAATGAGTAAGCAAAGTCTTAAATTCTCTGCCTGGCCCCAAGCAGCAAAGTCATGTAGTACTTTGGTTGGTCCTACCAAGAAGAGTCATGCTATACTTTGCCTGGTCTCATTAAGCAGAATCATGCTGTACTCTGGATGGTCCGCACAACTCATGGAAGTACAGGACAGCAGTGTGTCAGAATGAATTAAAAGTAAGCAAAAGTTTAAAAAGCAGATCTACTACATTCCAAAGTCTTTTATCGGTTATTAGAGCACAATGTCAGTTGAAATTAAATGCGAAAGAGGGATTTCCTGCCACTATTTGTAAGGCACAGATTATGTTTCTGATGTTCATTAGTTGCTTCAGACAGTCTTATTGTAGTCTATTTTTTTCTTTCTGCATTGAATAGTTTCCTATACCTCCTTTTAGAATAACAGTCTTACTATGGTTCGTGGAAGTAATGTGTGTGTGTGTGTGTGTGTGTGTGTGTGTGTGTGTGTGTGTGTGTGTGTGTGTGTGTGTGTGTGTGCGTGTGTATATATCTATAAAAAGAGACAGATATATAAATATACATGTATATATATATATATATATATATATATATATATATATATATATATCTATAGATGTGTGTGCATGTGTGTATATCTATATATCTATCTATCTATCTATATATATATATATAGAGATATAGATATACACACACACACACACACACACACACACACACACACACACACACACACACACACACTGTGGATATAAAAAGTTTACACACCCCTGTTAAAATGCCAGGTTTTTGAGATAGAAAAAAATAAGACCACAATAAATCATTTCAAAACTTTTCCCACCTTTAATGTGACCATTAACCTCTACAATTCAATTGAAGGACAAACAAATCTGTTAGGGGAAAAATATAAAAAATAAAAAACGTACAATAAGCTGGTTGCATAAGTGTGCACACCCTTAAACTAATACTTTGTTGAAGCACCTTATGATTTAATTACAACATTCAGCCTTCTTGGGTAGGAGTCTTTCAGTATGGCACATCTTGACTTGGCAATATTTGCCCACCCTTCCTTGCAAAAGTGCTCCAAATCTGTCAGATTGCAAGGACATCTCTTGTGCACAGCCCTCTCAGGTCACCAGACAGATTTTCTATTGGATTTAGGTTTGGGCTCTGGCTGGGCCATTCCAAAACTTGAATTTTCTTCTGGTGAAGCCATTATTTTGTTAATTTGGATATATGCTTGTGGTCATTGTAGTGTTGAAAGGTGAAATTCCTCTTCATCTTCAGCTTTCTATGCAGACGCCTGAAGGTTTTGGGCCAAAAGTGACTAGTGTTTGGAACTGCTCATAATTCCCTCCACCTTGACTAAAGCCCCAGTTCCATCTGAAGAAAAGCAACCCCAAAGCATGATACTGCCACCATCAAGCTTCACCGTGGGGGTGGTGTTCTTTTGGTGATGTGAAGTGTTGTTTTTGAGCCAAATGTACCTTTTGGAATTGTGGCTAAAAAATTCAGCCTTGGTCAGATCATAACACATTTTCCCACATGCTTTTAGAAGACTTGATGTATAGTTTTGCAAATTTTAGCCAGGCCTGGATGTTTTTCTGTGTAAGAAAAGGCTTCCGTCTTGCAACCCTACCACATAGCCCAGACATAAGGAGAATATGGGAGATTGTTGTCATATGTAGTACACAACCAGTACTTGCCAGCAATTCCTGCAGCTTCTTCAGTGTTGCTGTAGATCTCTTGGCAGCCTCCCCGACCAGTTTACGTCTTGTCATTTCATCAATTTTGGAGGGAAGTCCAGTTCTTTGCAACGCCACTGTTGTCTCATATTTTCTCCACTTTTTGATGACTGTCTTCATTGTGTTCCATGGTATATCCAATGCTGTGGAAATTTTTTTGTACCCTTCTCCTGACTGATGAGATCCCTTTGATGCTTTGTAAGCTCTCTGCGAACCATGGCTTTGCTGTAGCAGGCAACTGAGTAAATGTCAGGAAAATCCTACTAGGACAGCTAAACTTTATTTGGGGTTAATCAGAGTATATTTAATTAATGGCAGGTGTGTACCCAAGAAGACTGAATGCTGTAATTAAGTCAAAAGGTGCTTCAACAATGTATTAGTTTAAGGGTGTGCACATGTATGCAACCAGCTTATTGTATGTTTTTTTATTTTTTATTTTTTTATATTTTTCCCCTAACAGATTTGTTTGTTTTTCAAATGAATTGTACAGGTTATAGCTCACATTAAACGTGGAAATTATTGTGGTGTCATTTTTTTATATCACGAAAACCTGGCATTTTAACAGGGGTGTGTAAACTTTTTATATTTACTGTGTGTGTGTGTGTGTGTGTGTGTGTATATATATATATATAGATATATATATATATATAGACATATACAGATAGCTATATAGATAGATACATTTATATATCTGTATCTACCTAAAGATATATAGATAGATAGATAGATAGATAGATAGATAGATAGATAGATAGATAGATAGATAGATAGATATTGGTATATCTAAAATGATCTAAGCAACATAAGATTGACAGTGAAAAGATGACAGAAAAATATTAAACTGAAAAATACTGACACAACTGAAGTTATACTAGGGGAGGTTTATGCCCTTTCCCCACTGTTGTGCAACCTCAAAGTTAGTATTTATAATAAGCAGGGCGGATTGACCCACATTTTCTCAATATTTTTACAAGGGGACAAGCCTATCTGTGCCCCCCACACCTCCTGCTATTTGTATATACCAACTGTAAGGTAGCATAACAGTGGGAGAAATGACATAACCCCTTCCATAATATAACTTCATTTTTTTCTCAGTGTTTTTTCTTTAGATATTTTTCAGTTTAGATCTTTTTTATGTTTGGGTGATTTTTCCATTGAGCTTGCCTTGTTTAGATCATTGCAGGTACACACACATATGTATGTACATAAACCAAGTTAAACCATAACCTTGAAATGAATATAACTGCACTGAGCACCATCCCACAGTCTTATCCAATTGCCAAACTGCAATGGATGAAATGAATAACTCAGTGAAAAATGGAAACTGAGAAAGCAAAGGAATGAAAGGCAAGAAAAAAAGCAATAACCCATATTAGACTAGTACCCAGAAAAAAAAGGGAACAGAGACATGAGAGAAAGGTAGGCCATATGTATTATGTGTGTGTGATTGTGGGCAAGGAAGTAGTCAAGGATGAAGGTAGTGTGCACAGAAATTAAACTGTCACTGTGGTAGTGTTCATATTACTGAAAAAAACTTTGCAGTGTACAGTAACAAAGCATAAAGCAGTCTCACAAAGCAAACAACCCAAAATAAAGCAAGAAAAAGACAAACAACAATAATACCACCCAAATGAAGGCAAATTAAGTTAGGCAAGTGTAGTAGAACTGTCCCTGTAATCCACAGGATGTTGCAGTGGGTCTTAATGGCCACAAAATAGCATCAGCAAAAAGCACAACATGCACACTGTTAAATATTCCAGGCCTGCAGACAGTACCCATCCAAAAGCTTTTTTCACAGCATAGTAAACAACCACTGAACAGCAGACCACAATAAAACAAAAGGCAGCCAAGCAACAGTTGCCAGAATCTGCCACATCACATACGCAGTCAAGTTTCTCAACAACAGGTACTGTTATGACTCTGTCATAGTCCATGTTGGCGTGAATGACTTGAGACATACCTCTCTGGACTATATGAAGAGAGACACGACTGAGCTTGCTGATTATGTGTCCCAGGCAGGTATGTCTCTAGCAATAAGTAACATTCTGCTGTCACCCAGAATGATGCCTCAATACAAACAGAAAATGATTGACTTTAACAATTGGCTTAGTTTCTGGTGTCATTAGAGGGGGATCCAGAATCTGACAGCCTAGGAAGATATGATCGACAGACCACAATGCTTTGCCAGAGATGGCCTGCATCTTTCTCACCTTGGCTTCAGGCTTCTAGCAAAGACTCTTGCCTCCAATATAGTGCCTTTCTTAGGAAAAGTGATGAGGTTAAAACTACCAACATAAAAATGTCAACAAAACACAAATTAAAGGTCATGCTGCTAAATGCTAGGAGTCGAAACATAAAACTGCACTCATTGTAAGCATTCCTAACCCTGGAAAAAGCTGACATCTGTGCAGTCACAGAATCCTGATTCAAGCTGTGGAGAGAACCCCAGCCTTACTTGGTTACTCATCCTATCATGCATTCAGACCCCAAACTGTGGGCAGTAAAGCCAAAGGAGGTGGAGTTTCAGTATACATTAAGGACATACACACCTCCAGGCTGGTCAAGCAGTATGATGCACAGGAGACACTCCAGGTGCAGTTAAACAGTGGCAAGACCCCTATTCTAATCATAGCTAGCCACCGGCCCCCAAATCTGACTCAAGATGCCTAATCCGCCTATTTGGACCTGTTTGAATCTATCAAGATACAACCTTTTACCCTGATCCTGGGTGACTTTAACTTCCCAAACATAGAGTGGAAGAACTACTCATGCTAGAACACAAATGCCCAGAGATTCCTTGATTTTGTCGATGCAAATGCCTTGGAACAGCTAGTTGATACCTCCACAAAAGGTGATAATATCTTGGACTTGGTATTAACCAACATGTATAACCACTGCAGCACCCCTATAGTAATTTCCTCACTGGTACGATCTGACCACAAAGCAGTCACTTTCAAAGTTAGTATTGCCCCCAACCCCCCCTCTAGCTATGATCAGACATAAAAACTTCTCCAAAGCTGATTAAAGCCTTCTGAGGGATGCTATAAACAGCTTCACAGCCTCCTCTCCCTCTGTAGGAACTGGCACCAGTATCCAAAACTACACCAAAGCACTATATGAACATTTATATAGATGCATGGAATCAGGAATACCTGACAGGACTAAATCATCCTTCACAAGGAAGGGTAAACCTGTCTGGTGGACATCTGCAATAAATAAACTCTATAACAAAAGGAAACAAATTCTGTCCAAGACCAAGAAGGAGCAGGTGCCCAATTGGAAGCAATGTCTCCTTAGCCTGAACAAGCAAATAAGAGCACTGGTGAAATTCTCCAAAGCAAACTTCAAGTCCAAATTGGCCACATCTACTAGAAACAATCATAAGACCTTATTCACATATGTCAGCAACCTCAAAGGAAGCACCCAGATCTGTTCAGAGCTGGCGGTCAAGGACACCACATATACAAATGCCACAGATATAGCAAACTTGCCGGCTGACAGATTCTGTGAAAACTTTACCCCTCTGTTCCTCCCATCAGTAAATCAGGACATCTCTAGTACCTGCCCCCTTCCCCTTATATCTAGGGAACAGGTCATCACTGCTCTCTCAAAGGCAAAAAATACAGCTTCCATGGGACCCAGTAACAACCCAGGCTGCATCCTACATGAACTCCAGCAGGAACTTGCAGCACCATTAGGCACCTTATTCAACCAAAGCCTGAGTACTGGCTTCAGCCCAGCTGAGTGGAGGACAGGCACTGTCATCCCTTTACACAAAGGTGGAGCATCCACTGATCTGGGAAATTACAGACCCATCAGCCTAACTAGCCTGATCTGAAGGCCATGGAATGGATTATCATGGACCTCATTAACAAGGATATTGGCAACCTCCAGACATTCTATCCCACACAGTTTGGCTTTACCAAGGGGAGGTCATGTTTGCTAAATTAGGTTGACAGTCTCCAAAGCCGTGGATGAGGAGAAGATGGTGCACACCACCTACCTTGACCTGGCCAAAGCTTTTGGCACTATTCCCCACTCAGGCATAATAGATAAACTCTCTCCACTAGGCATCAAACCATATGTTACCAGATGGGTAGCAAACTGGCTCACTGACAGAACCCATGTAGTCAAAATAGGGGAAGCCACCTCAAGCAGTAAACCCGTAACAAGCGGCGTACCCCAGAGTTCAGTCTTGGGGCCTCTGTTATTTGGGATATACTTTTCTGAGATGCAGGCCAAAACCAGTAGGCTATGGCTGACCAAGGTTGCAGATGACTGCAAGCTGGGTACTCTCATCAATTCCCCTAGTGATATGGACATCCTCCAAGAGGGTTTCACTCAGACAAATGACTGGTGCCAGAAACATGGCCTCAAGCTGAATAGTGAAAAATGCATCATCATCCCCTTTGGGGAGAGTGATGTCCCCACAAATTATCACATTAATAACAATGTCCTAAGCATGCAATCAGTCATGAGGAATTTGGACACTCAGGTTGATAGCAACCTGACTTTTGACCACCATGTTGCTTTCATTGTATGAAAAGCCTTCTACATGGCCCACCTAATAAGTAACGGTATCCCATGCAAGGACAAGGAGGTCATAACATCCCTGTATTCTTCCCTTATAAAGCCCATTATTGAGTACAACGCCCCTTTCAGCATATACCTCACAAAGCACATGCAGCTGCTGGACAGACCACAGCAGTTCTTCACCAGGAGAATCTAGGGCCTCAAACATCTACCATACACAGATAGGATAAATGCCCTATCCCTCTACTTAGTTTCATACAGACTCCTCAAAGGTGACCTCTGTCTGGCTTACAAGGTGATCACAGACCCCACCTTGATGGGACTGCTGCATATACGCAAGTCAAGCTCCACTCGAGTAACCCACATGCAAGGCCTGAACCTGGTCTGTGACATCAACAAGACTTGTTGGCAGGACAGATTTGTGTCCCAGAGACTCTCCAGTCTAATGGAATAGACTCTCTGTCCACATCAAGCAGAGTACCTCTTTACCCCTTTTTAAGTGCAACCCAGATAACTGGATGGTAAACAGAAAATATATCCCTGGGATTCCACCCATATCCCTGCTGGACAGGGGCATCAGGTTCTGATTTGTCTAAACATGGGCTAAACTCTTGGCTAGGCTTATAAGGGCCTCAGAGCCAATAGCCAAGTAACCTCCTATGATCCTATGACCCTATGAACCCTACCTAAATGTGTACAGATAAAAGACATCCCACAGAATTCCATGAATGGTAGGCAGGCAAGTAGTAGCCACAGACATAGTATATGTAGTAAAGCCACCAGGCAGTACAGCAAAATAGGTTTTTATAACACATGTATCTAGACAATCAGAGGCTACATATATTTATACAGCAAAACAGTTCTCATATAGTAATGACCATCAACAACAGTATAATGACCATCAACAACAGTATGCCATAAGTACACAATATAAAGATGTATAGGGCACAGCAAAACAGCATGTCTCCATTGGGTGCTCAAAACAAGACAGACACTTTTAAACATGTACAGGAATGCAGTACAGAAGAACCATGGGGTAAAGTCAAAAGAGTAGTTGGAATAGAACAAAACTAGGGTAAGGATTCACATGCAGGCCACAAATAACACAGGGAAATGGTGCTGCCTGGAGTGCGAATCATGTGTGTGTGTGTGTGTGTGTGTGTGTGTGTGTGTGTGTGTGTGTGTGTGTGTGTGAGTCATGACAATCCATACCAAACCAATTAAGGAAACATCAGGGATTAATAGTGGGATGGTAGAAGATGAGAGTGGCACCCACACTCACAGGGTGTTCTATGTGATACACACACATATGCTGGGCTATAGCAGTGCCCGTCAAGAAGACACAAACCAGCAATAGGAAGTCATGGCTGGGCAACACTGTATTGAAAAGGAATAGGCTAAACAGGGGAGATGGCACAACTCCTCAGCCACATAGAGTCAGAGTGACAAAAGATGGGCTATGGCAAGTACATCGTGCTTGGCCTTTTCAGAAAAGTCCCTACAGAGGGTCTTATGGAACAGCAGCCAAAAACAGCATTTTAGAAAGTTAGTGACCCTGGACAATAGAGCCACATAAGGAATCTGTCAGATTCTGTTCCTGTTATAGAACCTGGAACGATTTGTACAGGTCAGCTGTCTTCCACAAGCACAGTGCCCTCAGCCATTGGTGCCAAGCTGATAGCTCAGCCATTGACCATGAGGTTGGTAGGAAGCAGGTGGTAGTCTATGGTGCTGGGCCATATAGGGGTCATATCTGCTCTGGCAACCCAGTTTGCACATCTCATGGATCCATTGGAACAGAACTCCTAAAAAAGGCCAAATATTTCCTCTGATGGTAGATAAAATAGTGCAAGGGTTTGCTTCACCTGTAGTCTGAAATTGGGGTACCCTCATACTGCAAGAACAGGCTGAACTTTTGAAACCAATACCAGGACATCTGTTCCAGGAGAAATAAACAGCCATCGTTCTTTGACCCAGGAATGTTGTTTGCACATCATTCAAGGCAGCATGTTTAAAATCAGTGATAATGTACTGTGGGGCAAGGATGGCTATTAGCATGTTAAATATCTACTCATATGTATCCTAGTTCTTACTTGACATCAGTCAGTGCACCTGTGGCCTGTATTTGGGGGTACCCAGGGATAACAAGCAACTGTAACCGCTTTATTGCTGGCTGCATATTACAGCCTTCATAGGAAAAAACATCCATAATCTATAGCAGACTTTGTGCCAGAGTAGTAAATTTACACTCCACTGTCAGTAGACAAGCCAATGATCATCTGCCAGTAATCTCCCCACTTTGAATAATAAAGACTACACTGTATAGTGAGTAATTGTCTGCCGTCACTTCCATGTCCATTGAGAAAGTCTTCCATCTGGCAGCCATACCTTTCCTTCACTATCACCTGATCATCTACTGCAGTGCATGATTCCTCAGTAGATGATGCATGACCACATCACTCACCCTCTCCATGCACCATTGCCTTACACTCACCCTTTCCATATACCATTGTCTTACACTCACTATCTTCATGCACCATTGCCGTACACTCACCCTGTCCATGCATAACTGCCCTACACTCACCCACTCTGTCCACCATTGCCCTGTACTCACCCTCTCCATGCACCATTGGCTTACACTCACCCTGTCCATGCACCATTGCCATATACTCACCCTCTTCATGCACCACTGCCCTACACTCACCCTCTCCATGCACCATTACCTTACACTCACCTTCTCCATCCACCATTGCCTTACACTCACCCTCTCCATGCGCCATTGCCTTACACTCACCCTCACCATACACCATTGCCTTACACTCACCCTCTTCATGCACCACTGCCCTATTGTAGCAGGCTTGTCTGTGGTGTCTGTCCTGATGATTTCAACCACTCTGACTGTCTCTATCTCCTCTGGAGCTGGTGAATGGTTATGAAGGGTTGTCCTCACAAGCTTCTCACATGCCGATATTTCCAGATTTCCCTATTTCTGCATTTTGTGATCCCTTTTGTTGACACACACACATTGTTTCCTCACTGCTTTCATGTTTCCTTCATTGCTTTCCCTCCCTTTGCGAAACTTGTACCCTCCACAATGAACATCGGTTTCATTCTTTGCAATTCTACCATCCTGTATGTGGTGAGCAGCATTTCAACATCTGCTTTCTCTATTTCCAGTTCTGATGTCACCATTATGCATATGGCACACCCATCATCAGTCTTTCGTGAGCATTTCACCACAGGAGGTGAGTGAGTCAGCCCCTCAACAGCTAAAACATACAGATGACATAGCAGGAGCTTCTAGAACAACCTAACTGTCAAGGAACTGTTAAATGAGCAATGTGTCTCTCAAGTAACCTGTTTTACAGGTGAACATGTTCACCCATTCATAAATACGGCACTTCATTTCTCGGGCGAATGATGGGGGAACCTATAACTGCTGAAAAATCCTGATTCAGTGGTCTGGCCCTGAAGTGACATAGAAAATTATTCTCCAAGTTTTTCTAGTCTGATGTGGGATAAGATGACAACTCTTGTTACAACATTTGAATCTGATTTAGTCTTTACATATTTGTATCCCTGTTCCTTTCCCATCCTGACCATTCATTCATTCATTCATTCATTCATTCATTCATTCATTCATTCATTCATTCACATTCTGAGAATAACTTGTTATTAGCTAGGGTCATCAGTGAGAATGAACCTAGCTCAGCAAGCAAACCTTAATGAGAAGACAACCATTGGAAAATGCACAGATAAACTAAAACAAAACACAGAGACAATTTAAGATGATCATCGATTTGCATACTGAAGTGTTTTGTGATGTGGGATGAAACCTGAGACAATAGCCACTAGTAAAAACCCACATAGACAAAAGGAGGGCATACAAACGTAACACAAAAAGCCCTCCAGCCAGGGAGAAAACCAGACAATTTAGCAGTGCAAGGCAACAGCACTAACTGTTTCATCATCGTATGAACAAGCTACTATTTTTTGTGTTTTTCTAAATTAATCATCTCCTCTTAAGTCATGCAGTTTGGTCTCACTGCAATATATGTGGATGTGGTTGTGTTATACTCTGCCACACACGGCTTCTCATCTCCACTTTCAGTTTGCAGAACAGAGAAACATTACCACAACTCCTTAGCCTGGGCAGCAACTCAAAGTTTGTCTAAAGGTGTGAAAAAAAATCAAATACGGCATAGAAATGAGCAACTACTAAGAGTACGGATCAATGTAAATTGGATACAGAATAAAACCATAAAAATCCACTTACAAGTCCCGTGGGAAACTATCTGGCAAGATGTGTTTTGAGAAGTTGTAACCACAAACACAAACAAATGAAAGCTGTGCAAGGTTGTGTTTAATTTGTTGTCAAGCTTCAAAAGGGTCCCAAACGAGTGCCAGATTTGTTAGCATGCAAGTGTGACACCTAAATTAACTGCAGAGAATGCCAGTACACTGGTTTTCATCATGCAATGTGAGGACTATACTGAGGTTTATACTGCTTCACAAGTCACTTCGAAACATTCTAACCCAGGCATCTGTATGCACTGACAGATGTGTGCCAGTACAGCTATTCTTGTGTTTTCGCAAATACGTGTCCTCTGATTTTTAACTGTTTTTCTAAAGGAGTACCTCTTGCTAAAGAAATGTCATCCTTGCTTTGGTATACTGTGTTGTAGCCACAGTTTTCTCATGTCAATATCATGTCCTGGCTTACTGTTCTGTTAGTTGTATCAACTGAATTTACAAATCTTGAAAAGATAACACTGATGAACATTTCAGACATTAAACGTTTAGAGTGTGCATTACTACATACCTGCCTGATTATGATTTGCTGTACTGAGAAATTAAATGGAAAGCAATTTCATTCCCCTTTCATCAGTCTGTAAAGCCTTCTTCGGGTCTACTCATGTTGAGAGATGAGAGAATATATTTTCTTTCATCTGGGAAGTAAGCTTGTGTATCACAGAAATGGTGATTCAGAATAGTGGTAAAAGAACGATAGAACAATGAGTTGCATGATGTAATGAAAAACTAAATATTCACATTGTTTCATCTGTTTACTCACAGCATATGCTAGAAAACTGAAAAAAAAAACTGCAACAGAGAGGATTTCAGCCGAAAGCTGATGAGAGAAGGGAAAGATGGTAGCTGTAGAGGAAGAACAAAAGTTAAGAAAGCCAACTGTCACAAAATGCTCTTTAGGAACTAATAGTATGTGTGTGTGTGTGTGTGTGTGTGTGTGTGTGTGTGTGTGTGTGTGTGTGTGTGTGTGTGTGTGTGCAAATTAGCCTAATAATGGAATGTTTGGTGAAAAATCATTTCTAGCATAAAGGCATCTTTGCGTACATAAATTCAGATGAACTGAATGTAGGAAAGGATCAAAGAAAGATCTTTAGCTACTGTGTATTTAGGTTTGGAACCTCTGGGTGGGTGATTTATTTGTTAAGTCTGTTAACTAGGATAGTATCCTAATCTATATAGAACCAAATTCAGCAAATGCCCAGAGACTACAAAATGTAAATAACATAAATATAAACAATAAAAATGGTATTAAGCATAGTGCAGGAAGTAAAATATAAGCTTAGCTAACATAAATTCTTAAATTTACAGTCGCACAGTGATACGGGTGTTAAAGCTCTAACATCATCAAGGGTACAGTATAATTTAATTATCAGGAAATAAAGGTAAGAAGAACAAGGAACATTGAAATATCGTGTACAATATGTGCAGTAAATAAGGTTTATTCATAAGTAAAGTTACTAAGAAATATGAGAGGAAAATAGTACATAATTGCTGTAAATATGTTTGGCCGTATCATAAAGGGATATCTACAGCAGAAACATGGATAATTCTTGCTAGTAGTATAGCATTTGTTTTTTTCCGAAAATCTTTTACTGAGTGTTTCTAGTATTGTTAGGATCTGGGTAGAAGAAAGCATTCTCCATAAAAGCTAGGCAGACAGAGTACGGTTACATATCTGTACAGAACTGAGGCTAATTAGTGTTCTTTGTGATTAGTCTGGATTTAAGAATAACCAAAGGAGACTGATATAGATTTGTGTGTATGAGAGTGAGACAAAGGAGGTCTGCATGTCGCTACACTGGCAGCCAGCTGCAGCATGCTTGAGGGTAATGCAGTGGGATTCTGATTTAAGGGAAAGGAAAATGAAAGAAGAAATCATGTTGGAGGTGATTTGTAAGTTGGCCAGTTTTTTCCTTTGAGGGATAAGCATGGAGTGGTAGTCCATAGCCTAACTATGGCAGTAAGAAAGCAAAATAAAAACAGGAAGATGTCTCATAGACATGTTCTTGTAGAAGAAAATTATTATAAGCACCAGTTCCTTCTAGAAAGTCAAGCGTTCTAAAGGCCAGTTATATCACAGGCAGTCCAGCCAGTATTTACATAGTCATGTGACTGCACTAAGTTATTTTTGGAAATGATAATCACAGCAAATCTTTGGTAGGAAGCTGGGCTTGTTGCAGTAGACATGAAGATACTTAGAAGTTGTAAAGAGAAAGGGAATAAGACAACAGTGACATTAAGAAAGCAAAGAAAGGCAGAAGCACGTACAGTTATAAAAAATGCCTTTTTAGAGATAAAGACTTGTTAGTGGGGGCAGACCATCTTATGAGTAGAACACACTGTGCAGGGTAAATTTCAATATAAAAATACTTGCAAGGGCTTAAACCAGAGCTGCTACAGGTAGATAAGATAAGGAAGGTGAAGTACTGCACTAAGTATTTTAGTCCATCTTAAAATTAGATTTGCTGCCAAAGCAGGGTGAATTTGAGTTGAAGGCTTAATTCCCATTTGCTAAAAGAACAAGAGAGGCTAAGTTAGGTTCAGCAGTCCCAGTGGGGGATGAGAGGCCCTAGGAGCAGCTGATGGCTACCATGTGGAGCAAAAGTAGCCACTAATTTAGCCAAAAAGTAAAGTCCTTCTAATCGACACAATGATTTTGGTTCTGAAGAAGTGACGTTTTGGCCACACTTGTGCACTCTTTGTATTTGCAACACAAGAAAAGTATATTACCCTCGAACTATATTTATGCTAAAAAATATTGTATCACTTAGCCTCAACATGCCTATCAATAAACAGCATTCTTGTTAAGCCAGTTAATATTTTAGTAAATAAATAGCAAGGATGCCTTCTTTTGATATATTGTTTGTTTCTCTATAGCCATTATTTGCAAGTATTCATCAAAGCTCTGTTACTGAATATATCAAATTTAATAATTAATATATATATATACAGTAAATTTTACTTCTTTTTTTCATACAAAGACAGCTTTGAGCAACCCCTGCATATTTTCTCCATGGCTATGAATTGTAAGAAAAAACAAACAAAAAAGAAAAAAAAATTAATAATGTGTAGAATTTAAATATATAGAATCATGTAGGAGGAGATATGCATCACCCCCCCCCCCCAACAAGGGCCACAAAATTGGAGATGGTCACATAGTCTAAGCAAGCAGCTTAATGAGTTGTCCATCAAAGTCCCAAACATTATAGCAACTTATCCAACTATTATACACCTTGAATAAAAAATAATTGTGTGTTATATTGTCATAATGTAGTGAGAAGTAACTGTTCCAGACATGTATGACAGAAGAATGAATGTGAGTAAATAAAAAATATGGGGAACCCAATTATAGTTACACCTGCTCAACATTACAAAAGTCCCACTGGAAACCAATTGATCATGTTAATCTAAAACAAGATTTCCAGTCAGCAATTTACATGAGTAAATATGGTACAAACAGAAAGCCTTTTCTTGGAGGAAGACGTTGTTGGAGTATGCAAAGCTCAGTGTGTTATGAACACAATATATGTTTGAAGAGTCTTATCAGGATCAGCTACCCTCGTGCAAATATTCTGAACAGTTTATTCTAGAGTATCTTGTATTTATTCTTCACTAGGGCCACATATTATTATCTCTTCTTATTCTTTCCACCAAAGCAATTATATCATCTTTTAATTGTATGCAATGTGAGCTCAGGGAGTTGCATTTTGGTAGAAATGTACTATGCCAGTCTTCTTAATTAGATATTCTTTTCTCAAATTATTTGAACAATAACTGTAAACCAACAAATACATTTTGATATCTTTGTATGTGTGATGCTGTTTTCAAGTCACAAACTGTCAAACACAGTTCATTCTTCAAAGCAGATGGAATCAAATCAGCTATGAAATGTAGTAGGATTATTACCAGAACTAGATGAATAAGACAGAGATGTACCATTGCCAGTACTTCCATATTATAAGTGACATCATTCCTTCATATGTATAATAAATTGATGATCTTCCTGCAGCCTTTCTTATAATAAATTCTTATTACCGAATTCTTAATTTGAAGAATACAAAGGACACTTAGTTGAGTTAGCTTGTTTTTGCCTACATAAATTTGAAGCTAAGGTACTCCGCTTATTTCCATCATTGGATCAACGAGACTGGCACCAAGCTTCAGATGAACTAGAAAAGTTCAACACTAGGGCCTTCCATAAAGTATTAAGAAAATGGTGTACTCATCCCCATGTCGTGTCTAGCCAGATCAAAAACAGTGTTGTCTTGCACAGTATAAGAAGAAATCCCAAGCAAGAAGCACACTTTGTGAATAATCAACTTCTTCCTTTCTCCTGTGTGCCTCGTTTTATTCATTTGTTCTAATCCTAGCACTTACCCTACCCTAACCTTAACCCTACCCTAACCTTAAACCTACACATTAATTTATGCAAACCTATTTCCCTAACAGTATCACTATACAAGACGCTTGGAGTCACAAAACATCAGATATGCACAGCACTGAATCTATAACCTAGCTCTTACTCTAAACCTAACCAGCAAAGCCCCCGCATACAAACCACTTAAAACCCTAGCCCTTACCTTAGCCCTAACCCACAAACACTTGCACACACACTCAACCCAATGCTACTAACCTTTTCAAAAATATTCAAACTTCCTTCATTTAAATAAATCACATTTAACATTCATGGCAACACAGAGTGAAACAAATTGCATTTTGGGACAATGTATTAAACTGTTTGCTTAGAGAAATGTTTTATATTGTTGGTGGGGGAGGGGGCATCCCCCTGCTTAGAAATATTTCATTCAAATGTATACCTGCTATGGATAGCACTTGTAGACTACCTTTAACACTAAACTGCACTACATTAATGGAGATCAGATGAATAATTTGCATGCAATAGAAGCACAGACAAGTTATGTACTCTGTCTTTGTTTAAAGAAATATTTTATATCACTGTGGAGGGGTACACAGAGGGACTCAACCCTCTGTTTAGAAATATTTCATTAAATGTATGCTTCTCAACAATAACTCTCTCAAGTGCTTTCTCGATTTGCTGCAGTATGTTAACAGAAATAGGTTGAATAAGTTGGTAGGCAGCATTCACAAGTTATGCATTATGTTCCTTGTTAAATGAAATGTTTTACATTGCCAGGGGAGTTACAGGAGGGGGGGCACTGCCAACCTGCATAAAGTTGTAGCACAAAGTGTTACTGTTAAGTACATCACTTGTTTTGGTGTCCCTTGGCAACTGCATTTGGAGGCTTTTGCTTGCAATTTGCTTATGCAGATATATAGATGGGAGCTACCATCGATTTGTTTTGTGCATGTTTGCTGACATGCTATAACGATTCTGTGGTATGGATTTAAGCATGCCTGTGTAACGCACATTGCTTTCCCAAGGATTAATTCACATTGGTTATCCAAAGATTTGTTTTTAGTGTGAAAGGTAGGAATCTGTATTGCTTCTTATTCCAATGATTTCTGATGTTCTTAATTTACTGAAGTGTCTCCATTAAGTATGAGTTGTTTTTGATATTATACAGTCCTATAAATATGCTTTATTTCTGGCGGACAAACCAAGTGAACTTTTACTTTGATAATTTCAAGGACCTGTGGATAGCCTACAGAAAAATATCCTAAAATTGTCAACAGCATTGTTTTGCATGTCAGAAGACATATATACAATAAATCAATAGCTTTTCCCATCTGTATAGCTAAAGAACTAGGTTACATGCAGAACCTGAAAATTCACTAAGATCAATTCTATATATTTTGTGCTGTTTCATTGTATTTAATTTCATTTAATATTTCAGATAATGTATCATTTTGCCATTTTACGCATTCCATATTATGTTACATTATGTCACTGTTGTGTACTGTTATTTTGCTGACTTAAGCATGCTATAACATATTAAACTGTACCAATGATTCATTTATTATGCTTTCCTTTTACTATATTGTCTAATACCCAGACTTTCCCAGTATAGAAATGCAAATATATAGCTATAGATATAAATACAGATATAATCAGCACAGTGGATAAATAACCATAGGGAATGGCTGGAGCTGATGGAGCTGTCATTATCTGCCCCGTGGTGCTCCGATATGGGGGTGGGCATAATTCCTTCTTTAGTTGTCTGGAAAGCAATAGGTTATCAATTAAGTCGTTACTGCAGATTGTTCTTTTATAGATCTCAGGAGTCTAAATGGTTATCAGAGACTGAAACTTTATTTCAGGCAAATGAGCACTTCAGTGTGCAGTATTTGACATTCATTCAGTATTTAAATGCTGTAACATTCCTCCGTATAAAGTACGCCATGCTGTAGTGCAGGTACTGTTTGGTAAAGGCACCTTGACTTCTGTATCTCTATCTCTCCATCATTTGTTTGATGCTCCATCAGGTAACCCGATTTTTTTTTTCAAGTATTCTTGATATGTTGGTCAAAATGTTTAATACTGCTACCATCTTATTCAGGCTTTCTAGTCCTGATGCAAGAATGCTGCATTCTAGTTTAAGAAGTTTTGCTCCCTGTTCACACTCTTCCCTTCTTATCCCCTCCATATTTTATTCTCATTTTCTATTTTGGTAAAATTCAGCAGCCTGCAAAGAGCATCCTTCCACACTTCTCTTCTGTGACCCTTCTATCGTAATTGCTTCTGCACATATTTTTACTAGCTTACCATCTGCTTCTAGTCACCTTGTTTATTTTCTTTTTAGAATGAATTGTCTCTGTTTGCCTTCACCCCAATTAGTTTAATAGTAATATTGTATGAATATGCCTTTCATATGGACTTCTTAACAGTGATACCCATTCTGGCAAAGAAGGAGCTTGTCCCTGGAATAAAGTCCCTCTTACTATAACATGCATCTCCTAAGTCTTCCAATTTTCAACAAAACTGCTTTTCTCATTCCTCTTGCCAGCAAGCAAAATCCCCAGCCCTCTATTTCTCAACTGTTTTGGCCACTAACACTGCATAATTTTGCACAAGTCCAATGTGTAATCTGTATCTCTTCACATATCTGTCACTTCCCTTCCTCTTGTCTGTACTTTTTCTACAATCCCTTTTGACAGATAATTTGTTCTTGTGTGTGCTATGACTAGTGAGTGTCTCTCGCCCAAAACTGTTTTGGTTGTTTGCACAATTAGCCTGTCAAACATCAGCCCGGGAGCGGTTCTTACAGCCTCGATCCTTGCCCTCTCCTCCTTCTTTCAGCCCAGGAGCGGTTCTTACAACCTCGATCCTTGCCCTCTCCTCCTTCTTTCAGCCCGGGAGTGGTTCTTACAGGCTCAAGCCTTGCCCTCTCCTCCTTCCTTCAGCCCAGGAGCGGTTCTTACAGCCTCAATCCTTGCCCTCTCCTCCTTCCTTCAGCCCAGGAGCGGTTCTTACAGCCTCAATCCTTGCCCTCTCCTCCTTCCTTCAGCCCAGGAGCAGTTCTTACAGCCTCGATCCTTGCCCTCTCCTCCTTCCTTCAGCCCAGGAGCGGTTCTTACACCCTCAATCCTTGCCCTCTCCTCCTTCCTCACACTGCAAACCACTGATGATAGAATCACAAAACACTAGTCTTCGCTTCTCGTACTGCAGACTTGTCCTTCTCCCCTCCTTTTCTATTGAGTTGGCAGGGCTTCACTGCCCCAAGTCTGATCTGTCTAAGTTACACCTCTTACTTACTGTGCTATCTCCCTTCCTCTAACACTGCTCTCTACCTTTAGCCAAACTTTTCTTCACTAACTGCTCTTATTTAACCCCACTTTCAAGGATCCTTTCTGCAGCAATTTGTAGCTTTATCAGTATCTCACTCCCTTGTAAACCACTGTTTTATATTTCCTCTTGCATATCTGGCCCTGCATGCCTCTTCTCTTCTGCTCTGCCCCCCTTTCCCCTAAATAACCCTACCTGCTACTTCTGTCACCTTAACATCTTCTGACGTCTTCTGTCCGTGAATGACTGCTTTTTCTTTTCAGTTCTGACCTACTTGGTGCACTGTTCCATCAGACTCATTTCTAACCATCTGTCTCATCCCCATTACACACTTGTCTGTATCTGTCTTACTCCCATAACAACGTTTGTATGTGTTCTCTGTGACTCCTTCCTGTTTCCCGTTTTGGTTTGGGTCCATCAGAACTGACTGAAAAGCAATTTAATGAAACAAGAGCCACCAAATCTGTTTCACCAAACTGATTCTGACCACAAGTTTTCTGAGTATGAAGGGCTCCCCAGTAACATTGCATGGCAGACAATGATGCATCTGAATTGCATTGCATGGATGGGTTTCTAGGTGATTGGTTGATGTAGCATGCCAAATTCAGTGAGTTTCTTTATTAGTAAACTACCCATTGGTCAATCTTCATACTGCCAGTAATGTTTAATCTAACTGCTCCCTTACAGTCCTCATTTGTAGTTTGTGCCTTGCCACGTTCCCTGTACTCTTCCTTCATGCAGCTGATATACTTACCACAGGATAGCCCTTACTACCAGGGCCAATGGCTTTATGTGTTATGTTACCTCTGTCATGTAGTCATAGGTAGTTACTAGGTTTGCAGTCCATAGGAGCATTGAGGAGCCTAAGACAAATTCCCATTTGCCTCTAAAAACAGTCTGACTAAGCGACTTGCTCAAGGTTACACAGTAGGCAAATGAGGGCAAAGGGAATCAAGCCCTGTACCTCAACAACTACAGATTACAGTCTTAACCCTCTGCACCAACTTCAAAAAATAATCTGCAGGTATCCTTTCTTGTTTGTAATTTTCTTTATCTGTCAATTTTACACAAAGATAGTGTTTTTCAGGTATTTTTTAAAACAAGCAAACAGGCGAATAAAGGACTGAGATGTTCTGTTTCAGAGAGATAAGCATCTTAAACCAAATATGCGGCATATGATATTAGCTGCATTTAAACCATCCTAATCACTGCTAACATGCTCACGCTTAAGGGAAAGGATGCCATTTATTTAAGAGTCCTGAAAAGGTCCTATTGGACAAAGGAGCTGGTCTCCTTTCTTTCTTACTGGGGTCAGTGCAGAAGCAGATGTTCTGGAAGCAATAACAATAGCAGTGGGTTACTGTCGCCCTGTCTTCCCAGTGCAGAGGTACATTATAAGCAAATACGTGCTTTTAACAGGATGGTGCACAGAGTGTTAGGCATGAGTCATGACTTTCTTTTGTTGATACTGTTTTCTTTGTATTAAACTTTATCTCTGAAATCAGAAGCATTCCTTTTTCAAGATGATCTGGGAAGATGAATGCCTTTTATGTTATATGTTTCAGATATGAACTTTCTGTGCACTGAGGTGACACTGTATTTCCCATATGAGGTCAGGCACTATTCTGAAATGTCTTGCTTCTCTCAGAAGGCCAATAAGAAGACAGAGGCCATCCAACAAGAAATGGCTAGAAGGAACCGTGTGCAGTCAGGAAAAGGAAAAGGTTCCTGTAGGACACATATGGAAGACAAATCATCAGACCATGACCATGTAAACCTGGAGGGCAAAAAGGGAATGAAATCTAAGACAGCAATTAAAAAAAAAGAAAGAAAGAAAGAAAGAAAAAAAAACAGTTCAGTAATCCCAGGAGTATTTTACTGATTAGCAGAGGCTGTTTTTTACGAAGGTCTCATAGTGTTAATCAGTGGATCCGACTACTTGTTTATACATTTTTCCTGTCTACTTCCTTGTCAAGAAGCCCCCTTCCTATTCAGAAGATGTACCCTTAACCCATATCAAAATTCCTGTCACAGGCATTTTGAAAATTTGAAGACACAGCCCACATATGATACATTTAATTTAACAGACAGAGTGATGTAATGATTTTATCAGTGAGACAGATCAGTATCTAGTCTCAGATAACATGTAAGGAAGCCAACATAAATATACAGAAAACATCTTTACCCTTTTACAAAGCACACTTAATATAGTGTAGTAACCGAAAGGTCTGAATGCTGAATATGTTTCCACTTTTGGAAAAAAGTTTAGGGGCAGCTCTAAGTGCAGTAACTGGCTGCAACCGTATGAACCACAGTAAGTGAGGTGGGCTGTAGGTAGAAAACCAAGGCAATGAGAACTATGCAATCTATTCATGTCAGAGTGTCCTCCGGATTAAAAAATAAACTTGTAAGAAACTCTGTTATGTGGAAGCAAGACATTTTGTTCTGTAATTCCTGGTATCGTTTGTACAACTGGAACAAGGGCAGATCATCCTTTGGTAAAAATATTGTTGAAGAAAGTCTGAAAAAAGTTTAGTGCACGTACAGTACCAAGTACGCATTTGGTTAGCAGTACACAGTTTGTATAATTAACTATCTGAAATTCACACTTACCAGCACTAGGAAGAATAAACTAGACTTGAAGACTGTAAGTGCTATTTGTTCTGTTATAAATAAAGCTATACTGCAATCTTGTTTTCTTAGTCTATAGAGCAGTTACTGGTATGCCCAGAACTGCATGAAACATAAAGAATAAACACTTTAAGAAATTTAAATTGCTTTTGTTTACAAATCCATCCATCCACAACTCCATTTTCTCATTTTTGCACATGGGTCAGTTATAGATGAGCAATTATCTCTTATAACACGATGACTGTGTCTCGTATAACACTTGCACGTTGATGTCATTCATTCATAGTTACTACTGTAGTTTTGTTCATTGGGTTACTCCCTAACAATTACCAAATGTATCCAGCTTAACAAAAAGGAAATAATGACACTGCAATATACTTACCTGAAAAGGAAGTAATGACACTGCAATATACTTACCTGAAAAGCGTAAGCTCGCCTTCGACATTCTTTACTTAATCATTGAGAAGTGCTTCAGCTTTTCTTAGCTTCTTGAATTCCTGCCAGTGCTACCTTTGTTACATTGAGCTTAGTCATGCCCACACTCTAGGACTTCGGAATAATATAAAAAATAGTGGTTCTTGTTGCAAATTACCCCTGTTTAAGGTATACCTTCAGATTTGTACATGAGATTGAGACAATTTAAAGAATGTCTATTTTTGGTAATGGACGGAACGTATCCCTATGAGATGTAATGTAATAACCAACACTGCAAAAACAGTGTATGAGACAGAAGTAATCAGTTACTGATAATGCAACTACATTACATTTAAATGCCCCGAGCATAAAAAAGTAAATTCTTTGAATATTTATAGTATACATATTCAAATTCTGTATCAAAACTCTTTGTTTGCTCTTACAAATATATAGTATGAATATTATTACAGATAAGTGCCTATACAGTGTCGTTTTTCTGAAATACTCAAAAAAGCTTAGAATTTTCTTAGATGAATACTGAAAAATACTCAACAGTCATTTGTATTTATAAAATAATTGCTGACTTGAAGTGTAAGTTCTACACTCAGATGTGAGTGACAATTGAGCTTCATATCCACTGTGACATATATACAATATGTCTTTAATGGCATTTTTCTATTCTTTCTATCCTCCCCTAAATCATTCCCTCATGTTTATTTCTTTCATAGCTATATTTTGGATTTGCACTGCCATTTTTAACAATTACAATGAACCTCGAGCTCATGAATGAAGCATGCATCTCTTTCTTTTCTATATACTAAAAGGTAATGTGTAAAGGAAAACACAACAAAAAGCACACAACAGTATGTCGCATTGTGCAGTATTTAGGCACCGAAGGACAAGATACAACATCTGGTTTGACTATTCTACTGTGCGGTATCATGCTATAAACAACTAAGTAACTATAAACTTGCGGTCAGTTTCTGGAGCACATGGTCTAAAAACAAATCTTTGTTGGACTTTGAAATCAAAGGAAGCCGGGACTTGAATGCATGGCTGACAAATAGAGAGCTTTTTTGCTTGAGAGGTGTTTTCCATCATGTTGAAAACTGTGTCCAATTGTATTGTTGAGAGCAGCAGGTAGCTGTGGCCAACTGGGTCATGCCACTGACCAGTTAAAGACCCCATTATGTCACTGGTTTCTGCAGGTGAAAGGTCAGCATCCAAGCAGGAGTTTAGTCCAAATGGTTTTGTTCAAATTGTCACAAGGTAAATTAATCAGATTTCTGTCTTTAAATCATGCCTGCATTTCTGTCTTTTCAGCTGCAGTTATGTTTCTTTTAAAAAGAGATACACAACAAGTGTGCAGTCTGTTATGAAAACTGATAAATGCATCATAGCTATTGATGATTCCAAAAGGACCACTAAGGTGTTACATTTTAACTAGAACAGTTTGCATTAGTCTTTAAGAGAAGCGTTACTGCATCTGTTTGAGGTACAATATTGTGTTTACAGTAGATATTTTTAAATGATTATAAATATTTAAAATAATTCTGAAGTGGAGCATGTTCAGAATTGAAACTGACATGACTTTAAGGGAAAAATATTACATCTAAAGACAAATATGTCTGTTACATAAAGAACACAAGCTTTAAATCAGCATATTCCTTATACAAAATGTATATTTGAAAATCAAAATTATAACTCGATATTTATATATAACTGTTACTAGAGTTGCTGTTACTGAGAAAATTATTTTTAATTTCATTTTATATTGTGAGTGTACAGACATCTAGCTGTTTAGATTCTGTATAAGGGTGAAATCTAGTTTTACTCGAAATGTAGCCTTAAGGCAAGTATTTATCTCCTGGTGGCTTGTGAATGGAATGTATTGCTAAGAAAAGGATAAATTATGTCCTCATCTTCTAAGCACCAGCATTCAGAACCAGCATGATGCTAACCCAAAGTGAACTCTCAGCATGAAATGCAGGAGGCTTGTTCAGAGGTTACAGGTACTTTTCTTCCGACCTCTCATGAGAGCTCCAACTTCCTGCTGCTAGAAATTTGTCAGCAAATTTTGTTCTCATTGAGCAAGTGATAGTGACTAGGGCCATGAAAGATTGGTTGATATGATAACTTGATTATGCCTGAGACATGACATGGTGGCAGAGAGCCAGCTGAAAGGAACCTGTGTTCCCAGTCTTTAACCTCTCCTTAGGAGACTGTAGACTAACTATACAGCAATTTCTGCATCTACTACAAGGTTTGTATCTGGCACAAAGTACGCGTGTGTGTGTGTGTGTGTGTGTGTGTGTGTGTGTGTGTGTGCGCGTGTTTGTGTGCAGCCACGAGTGCAAACAAATTTTTTGTGCATATGTTCATTTGTAAGACTATATATATTTGTGAATCCATTTTAAATCTGTACTTAATTAAATGGATTACCCCAAATAAGCATGTGTAAAATAATGATAGGTATTAATCAGTAGGATTTTGAAGTTGTTTGCTACTACAAATAACCAAGATGAGTCAAATATCCAGTCTCTAAATTCAAATCTTGCCTGAAAGGAAGTGTGAGAGGTTCCTACTGAGAATTTTGAAGGGAGTGTTTACTAACCTATCTAATTAATCCTTGTATGGAAGTCAGCACTATCATGCAGTTCCTATAGTTTTGCTTTCCAACAACTAGATGACTAATTCTCTATTTAGAAATTAATGTATTTAATCTAATTTAGTCACATGTTGCTTATATATACCAATCACAAATTAGTGGAAAGTACATTTTCTGTAAAGTTTTATCAGAATAGTAACAAAGATTTGCATTTTCAGTTTGCCTGTGATTTCTTTACGCTATGCTATCTCAACGGCGAGACATACTTTGTGGTTACCGCATGATTTTCCAGAACTCAATAGCTTTCTCACCATTATTAAATACCGTGACTTCATATGGTCAGACACATTTATGTTTTAGGTTGCTCATTTGAAGGAATGTGATGACAAGTAATGTTAAATAGAGCCCTTCAGGACTAGAAAAGCACCTGCTCCACACAAATCAGTTGAGATGCTACACTGCCAGGTACAGCAAATAGTTTTGTGAGTTACTTTTATTCTAGAGCCTGCTCGCCTGCCATTTATGAGTGCTGTGGTGGTTGTGGTGATGGCAGTACATTGTGGATGATAAACATTATCAGTATGTGTTGGTCTATTGAGCTAACCAAAACATATTTACAAGCCAAGCTCACAATCCATGGAAAGAAAGAAGGCATACAAGAAGGAAGGATGCATTCCAGATCTCTATACTGTCATTCCTTGCACCTAATAGTAAGGTTCTATGTGAAAGACATATTCACTAGCCTGTTTGCAGGGCATTCAATGCATCACTTTACCAAGCAGGCCTTTACCTTAAAACATGGTTTTATTTTGCTTATTTTCAGATAAAAAACATTTCATTTTACATTTTAACAGGTTCGCCCCATGGATAATTTTACACACGACAGTGAAAACAAATGCCATCATTCTGTGAAGGAAAATGTAGTTTGTTATTCTCTCATAAAAGATAACCAAGGAATGTTTTATTTTTATCATATATAAAGTGATCTTTGTGGGAGCACTTTAGTATGACCACCTGTAGTGACCCAGCCATGTTATTTCCCACACTAGATTGTGGCTTTCTTCATGAGATTTGAAGTGGTCTAGTACAGAAAAAAATATTCCAAAATGACTACAAATAATCCAGAAAAAGACATAGAGACGTACAAGGAATTCATATGTGATAAACCATGAAAGTCTGTCCATTTATCTCACTTGCACAGATGGGTCATTTCATTGAAAAAAAAAACATTACAAACTTCCTCGGAGCACTGTGGCTATGTATGTTATTATATTTTCCTTTATGAAGTACAGAGAAAGAAGCCACCCGCATCAGGTATACCCCCTTTCACCCAAGGCTGTTAATTATTTTCTGAGGGATACGTTTCAATAAAACATTACTGGGTTTAATAACATGTGCAGGGCTATCATTCTGATACATACAAATATCTATACTTTTTGTTTGTTCAATAAATCCTTCTCTAACCTGGAAAACACCCTTTTATATTTAACCTTAAATTCACTCCATCATTGTGTCCCTGTATTACAAAAATCCAATAATGTCAGTTTATTCCCATAAATGTGATAAAACGTTTCCAATCAACAGAATCCTCCATCCAAGCATTTAACATCTTAATACCTTTTCCTAAAATAATCTTAACACTATCAAGTGTTACTTCAAAAAATAAAGCTTTATTATCAGAAATTGAGATATTTAAAAGGTGTAAGGAATACAAAAGAAAATGCTCTGTAAAGGCAAAATAGTTAACTTCAGTACAAAATGATCCCTATGATAGGATGGACCAATGTAAGAACCTAATATAAAATTACTATCCTCCAATACAGAATAATAATAATGTTAACATCAAATGTTTGCTTTGTTGTTCTCCTATGACAATTATAGTTTCCTAATACATTAATGGACTAATTAAAAAAAGTCTTTAAATCACAAAATAAAATCCAAAAGAAAAATGGACTGAAATACTCTCAAATACTAAAAAAAAAACAAAAATAAAGTGTTTGAGTGTTTCAAGCAGTTTAAAGGACATAGGTGCAAGAATCTGCTGCAAACCTTGTTAAATCCTTTAATGTTAAAAACGATGTTTGTTGAGTGCTTTCGACATATAAAATACAAGACTTCATCAGAACAAGGTAGAAGTGACAAAACCTTCATTTAAATACATCACCTGGCCAATCATCTTGTTAGCCTACTACATTTCAAAATCTTAAAGTCTTATGTTCCATCATTTAAAAACATACTTACGTAAATCCATCAAAAATAATTATATTATATACGTTCTTAATATCATGAATTAACAACCTTAAAAGGCTTTTTGAATCTGTCTAATAGCTAGCTTTGCTGTTCTCATTTTCACAACTAGAGCAATTAATACGGACTCATTGGGGGGCAGTGCTGTAGCATTAAGCCTAAGTTGCCACTACAGTTCCCTGTACTCCAACTTGGTATCCTAGTCACCAACCCTAGGCATTTTGGAATTATATCAATAGTATAGAATTTGAATTTGTCAAATGGGCCACATTTTTCACTATGTTTACATAGTTTGTTGGAAACATGCTAATGCATATATGTATATACTCAAAAGTTGATTATACTTGTAATTAATAATATAAGCCATGGGTTAATTTTGCTTTAGATTGATTATATCAACTTTCTAAGTTACTGTTAATTTATGATATGTATGTATATATATATATATATATATATATATATATATATACATATATATATATATATATATATATATATATATATATATATATATATATATATATATGTATATACGTACATACATTTCACATCTCTTGGGGTAATGCACAAAAAGGGTCCCTGGATAAGTGTAACTATCCAGTTAACAAATGGTAAATAAATAAGTAAATAGTGAACCATTACTAGAAAAAAGCCAGTTTTGCCAATCAAACAGATGTATTTGAGGTATCTTTCTGGAAATATATAATATTTATAATCTTACCCAATTTGTCTTTTACTTCATATGTAATAGTGGTTCTGTATGTGCAGGGTTTAATTCAATCATTAGCCACCATCTTCACTTGTTTCCCAAGGATTCTGTAATATTTTTAGAAAGCAGCTATGTGCCCAAGCCTATCACCAAGGTCTATATGCCTTTTAAATCTGTTTCTTCTTATTCTTAATGACCTATATGTTACCACTCTCTGGTATAAGAAACATCTCCCTGTAGCATCCTATTATCTTACTATTCATAGTCTTCACAGCATGCAGTGGTTTCTGTATAGAGGTCAAAGTGCTATGCATCTATTGGTACCATCCTGTTGATATTACCATGTATGCAGGATAGACAAGACATACCACATCTAAAAATGATTAACCCCCAGGAGCCTATGAAATATCACTTGACACTTTTAAAAACATTTCCTCCATTATCAATACATCACTGAATATTATTTTAGTTGCTTTCTTTTTAGTCCAAAAATAGTCTCGGTTTTTATTCTTTAGGAGTTCAGAGCTATGTGCAGTACTGCATGTGGAACCAAGCCAGAGAGATGAAGGACAGAACGTCTCATTGCTATTGGCTAACTCTTCCTGCTCTTCATTACAGTATATAATAAGCATGAGCAATAATGGCAGAGGTTGTGTATAATATGTTACCCTTAACTAGTATTACCTGACAGCTCTTATTCCTCCAGTGATCGGAGCATCACACTGCCTCCTCATATTCAGCACCTCAGTGTTACTTGTACTAGATTTTAGGCTGTAGTACTTGTGTTCTACCTTTTTTAATATGCTCATAATTAGAAATCTGGTGATTCTGAGTGTGTTCTCTCTCACTGTCTCTCACTAAACCTCTCTCTCTCTCATTTCTCCCTGCATATGTTCACTGCATTGTAATTCAATATGAACTAGTGGTGGCTGTATTTATAAGGGGTCATCACAATTAAAATCTGTGAAAATCTGATGTCTGAACAGTGTGCAGGCCCATACTTATTTTTTGTTCTGTAAAAATGAAATAAAAGTGCATGCGAAGAGTGATTTTGTATGAATGAAGCTGTGCTTGCTTTCCAGATATAGCATGGCTGCAGGGTGTGCAGTTAAGAGAATGTTTATATATGGGAAATTCAGGTTTAATGTTGATTTAACAGCATAACTGGCATTCCCTCAAACTACTATCCAAGCAGGCCTGGATCCAAGTTTCACCTACCTCATGCACTTTCTTTTCGCAATAAACATGTGGTTTGAGGTTTCTGTCCTTGTAAAGTAACCAAACTAGCTTATGATGATGCAAGCTTTGACAGTGCGAAGTGAGTCAGTCCATTTGTCCTATCAAGTTTGCTGAAATATACAGGCAGCTTATTTAATCAAAGTTCTGCAGCATATTTCACTGCAAATGCATTTGCAAATCTAACCCCTGTCCTGCTTTACCTGTAGTTCAGTTCTTCCCTTGAAAAATAGAGCAATTTCCCTAATAAAATAATGAATTGTTTCTCATGTGCATCCCTAATTACACCCCTATCACTTTAAATGTGTGACTAATCGAATTTCATTTTCTCCTTCATCTATACCTAAATTATCACTTCCAGCAATTTTGCAATTAACATAACAAGATTATTGGTTCTCATCCTTTTAGTTCACTTCCATTCCTTAGAGCTGATCATATCCAAGGTCCTAAATGAATCTGCCTAATGAAGACCATATATTCTTAGCAAGAATTTTTGACCTTTTCATGATATGGAGTGGCTGGTAAAAAAACATGTCCAGTATTTCAAATGTGGTCTCCTAAATGCCATGCAGAAATAGTTCATTTCTATGTAATTTGAAGAGCAAGACAATACTTCCAAGAAACTTATTCACAACGATCACAACCAATCAACAATGAGGTAAGTAGCTTATGACAAAGGCTACTTTCCTGTCATTTTCCTTCTCCAATATGTCCAACAGTATGTCAACCATATTGTAGCTTCCTGCAGTATGTCAGCCATATTGTAGCTGCCTGCAGTATGTCAGCCATCTTGTAGCTCCCTGCAGTGTGCTTGTTTAAAGTGCATAATTTTGTGCTTCATGGTACTGAACTTCTACAGTCGGTTATCATACTATACCAATAACAAGACCAGCTTTTCTCAAAAATGCATTGCTTTTCCTTTTACCACCAGCAAATCCTGTTTAGTCTCATGAGTAAACAGAGTTATGTCATTCCCTTGTAACTCTTTTAGCAGATTGTGTCATTGCAGGATAGTCCGCACCTCTCCCACATTCACTATCTGTCACCTAGATGCTGTCACTTCTTAATCTGCTTTCTAGCAAAGACACTTTGATTTACATTGCGTGTTCTGAGAATTAGCCTCACAGCATGCACTGTAGCACGTTGTCATAAATTTGTTGACATTAAGTACGTCAACATTTTCATAGATTGACTATCAGTAGTTGATTTGTATGGGTTCTTATCACGTCATCAAACTTTTACAAGTTCGAACCACATATGGTCGAGAACATACGTTCGAATTTGTAAAAGTTCGAGCGTGTGAATGGAAATCTCCATAGGCAGAGGTTTCCATTCTGTTCAATGTGGTGCGATCTCGGAGTTGGTATATTTAAGTAGTGGGGGGTGGGGGCACAGCCCCCCATGTGGGGGGTGCAGTGGGGCTTGCCTGCCCCCCTGCTTACAACAGTTTATTTTGTTGTCTGTTGTGTTTTTTTTTTTAAGTAGTCAAAGTTATTTAACTTCGAACATAATGGTTCGACCATTAGCTGTTCGAAGTTACGTAACTTCGACTATCTGATATAGACCCGATTCATATATAGATATAGATATATAGATATATAGATATATAGATATATATAAATATAGATAAATGTATTTACATACACACACACACACACACACACACACACACACACACACACACACACACACACACACACACACACACACACACCATACTACTCAACTGTCCAGATTTTCAAAAAATGTCCAGATTTTTGTTTCAGTTTTGGTCTGTTTCTCATAAAATTTGTGGATTCTGGCAAATCACTAAGGAATGAAGTCATTAAATAATGACATACCTTCAGAAAATTAGTACTAACACAAATCCTATTATTCTAACTACTTTCTAAATTTATAAGAGCTATATTTGAAATCTGTCCTTATTTTTGTCCTTTGCCTCCCATGTTTTTGGATTTGCCATATTTCTTTTGCTAAGAGGAGGACAGGCACGACACACACATACACACGCACAAACACACACACGCACACACACACACACACACACACACACACACACACACACACACACACACATACAAACTTACTCCGCTCTTTATAATCATTATTGTGCTCTATGTTACTACATCAAATCACTGTTTTGAGAAGGTTCTTTTTCATTGTTTTGGATATTTTTTTACAATCAAGGAGCTTTGTCCCCCTGACAACCGCTGAAAAGGGGGGTCATACCCACTTAATCTGACTTTTCTAGTAAACCACAGCAAGTAGATACATAAATGAGTATACATACAATAGAATGCAATGATATACAAGCAACAGGGACACTTTAATAAAAATTACTGTCATTCATTTGTAAAGCTAATAAAAGGAAGGGTTTTGTACCAACAAGCATTTGAGAAACCATACAAGGGTTTGACAGTCTTATGCTTTTTATTACTGATTTACTGTGACAGTCATGAATTCAAAGGAAAATTCAATATTTAAGGAGAAATGTGACAAAACATGATGCAAAATGCATGAGCATTCATCAAAAATTCCAGAGACGTAAGAGTTAGGGAGGAGCAGAGAAAAATACAAGGCTAAAAACATGAGCATTGTTTAAAAACCTGGAGAGTTAAGACTTATGGCTAGAATATATCTAATCAGTTCTTGCTATTGTGTAATAATAATAAAACATAACACACACACACACACACACACACACACACACACACATATATATATATATATATATATATATATATATATATATATATATATATATATATATATAGATATGGGTCTACTTCGAAATCTGGCCACCCACATAATCAACATTCATTTACGCAAGAGGAAAATAGTCAAAGATGGAATACCTGAACAGTAAAATTTTCCCAGGGTAAGTAAACATTTGCCCAACATGCCATTTACTCCACTGTAGTGCGATCTCAGAGTTGGTATATATAGTTAGGGGGTGGGGGGGGGCTGCAGCCACCCACCTGGGAGGTTTTTACCTTGGTGCATGTTTCATTTACATTTGGGTAGGTGTTTACTTACCCTGGGAAAATTTCAGCATGTGGGTATTTCATCTTTCGCTATTTTATATATATATATTATATTGACAGCCTACAGTGAACTCAATATTTCCTACTCTCTCTTTCTCTTTCAGTGTAGTATTTTATGGCTTCAGTTTTTGCTGCCCCACTTCTCACAGTGACCACTGACTTCTGATATAGCCATTTAGACTGGTTTCACTTTTGCTGTACAGTCCCACCATTCCATTGCCCACTTTTCTAGCACATTAAAATTACTGCTTTCATTCATGCTGGGTGCTGGGTTGTATTTTCATATTCAACTAATGAACCATAGTGTTGAAGTATCCCTGTCAGCATTTGCTGGGTCAACATGCAATGAGCTCAGAATGGAGACACCACTCAGTTTAACACTCCATAACTCTAATTACAATTGGAGACTGGAGAATGGCTAATCACACCTCCCATACCCTGTCTGGAATTGCAGTACTCAAATCAATAGTTAATGCTGGTTACCAGTTGTATGTGTTGACACCCTGCCCATTTGCCAACCAGCCAGCTATGATCATTTTAACTTCCTATATAAAAGCTACCACATTTCCACAGATTCCATTTGTTTCATTTCTAGCATTGCAGTCTTGGTAGTACATGAAGTCTCAAATATAATTCAAAATCACACAGAAATTTGAGCCTCCTGTTCTTCAACTATGCCCTTCCAGGTACATTTAAGCATGAAATATTTCTCACTACTCCAACACATCCTCACTAACTACAGTTCTTCCCCATTCACACAACTAAAACACACAGACACAAATGCACATGCATGTACACACATGCACACACACACACACACACACACACACACACACACACACACACACACACACACACACACACACACAGACACACACACACACACACACGCACACATGCATGCACACACACACTCATGCTCACACACAAATTCATTAAAATCAAACACATAGAAATTAAATATAATGAAATTATGAAGAAAAACATAAAATTGAAATATTAAAAAAACTGCAGACATCCAGTAAGAAAATGGAATTACTATTAAAACAAGCCCAGATTTAAAAAGAGTCCTCAATTATATTAAACTAACTAGAGCACAATTACTAAAACATCATCACAAAATAAACAAAACATAGAAAATGTAAACTTACCTCAGAAATGGATGACAAACTGTTCCATAATTCTATAGGGGACACATTTAGTCCTTATGTGATCTGCAAGAATAACCTTACATACACCTTCCCAGGTTAAAATCCAGTGTACTTTAGGTAACTGATTCATGCAATGAATGCTCATCACAAAAAAAAAAAAAAAACAGTTATTTTTATTTTGCAGGGAGGAGCGGAGAACAAATTCTACCATTTCTGTTTGTTTATTTTAAAATTAATATGACCAACTAACAACAAATTGTCCCAGGTGGCCTATAAATTTAGTTTAAGTGACTTGCTCAGAAATTTGCAATAGGCAAGGAGTGGAGAATGACGTAATCAGACCTGGTACTATCAGATGAAACTCATTAAGGGCTCTTTATCTTAGCCTTCTGCAATGCACTGCATAACCAGTTAGGTTATAAAATGTAGTTTTGAGGAAGGCAATCATTAATATTCAGAAAGCCTAAAGACATAGTTTTATCTAAACATAAACAAGCAAACATATGTTGCGCTGACAAGCTATTTGTGATTACTGTGGTGGGCAAGTAATTCATAAGCACCTTTTTAGGGGTATTCTATAAATTACAACTCCTTACATAAGCAGTATCACAGAACATTTGTCAAGGGCAGGCCAGAACATGCAGGAAATAATAATTAAATGATAATAGGCTTAATTAAAGATAACTGCAAACTTATCTTTAAAATAAGAAAACTAAAATAAAAAAAAACATGCTTGCCAGTGACCGCGTCTTTAACATAAAAACGTTAAGTGCTTTCATTCCTTAATGAAACAGGAACTTCATCAGAATAGCATTTTCCTTATTTCCTGTTACTTAAATAAGACACTAAATGTATAATATAACTACATGCAATTAGCAAAACTCTAATACTAATCATGTCCATGTATATCTTTATATTAAAATACATAATTTAATAAAAAAAATATGCTAAATTAATATTATCAGTCATATATATTTCCACTCTCAACTTACAATAAATACATTATTCACATTAAAATATAATAAGAAAATAAATTAACTGTGGTGAATAAAAATATAAAAACATTTTCCAAGGAAACAGAATTTTTTTTTCCACTCATAGCTCTCAATTGTCCAGATCTCCACAGAATTTCCAGATTTTTGTCTTATATGTATGGTCTGTTTGTTATAAAATGTGTGGTTTTCTGGCAAATAATTGAGGTTTAAAGTCAGTAAATAATGATAAACATTTGAGTTTTTCAGAAAATGCATGCTAACACAAAACCTATTATTCTAACAACTTTTTTAAAATTTATAACAGCAACATTAAAATATGTCCTTATTTTGGTGCCTTTGTCCCCCCATTTTTTTAGGCTTTATCCATATTTCTTGCACTAAGAGGTTGAGAGGTATGTTTCCACTGTAAAAAAATAATAAAAATAACTCACAATCTATCAGTTTTCATAACCAATGCTTATTAATAGGCAATTTATCATTAATACCCAGAAATTGAGTAGATTGCAATAAAAATTGCCAGTTCAGCTCTTTAAATTCCAGCTATGTTTCCTACTTCCCACTTGTAGCATTTTTGGGAACCTTTTATAATAGATAAAATAACTTTTTGAAACCTGCACAAATGCTGGCATGTTTGCTGAGGACATTCTTATCATCATACTTTTGCAATGGCATATCTATGTTAGTAGATTAAGGGTGAGCTCAGTATTTCCAGTGTAAAAAGCTGAGCAGGCCAATCAAGAAGCATAGCAGGATATACCACCCCTTTTGTATAACAGCTACATTTACCATTAGTAATAATCGTTCTTGGATAATGACCAACTACAATGGCATTGCCATTGTAAAAAAACTTACATTGAGAACCTGCATATTGGGTTACTGCTATAGTAATGCAAAAATTGTTGAAGTAAGTTAGTTTCTTATAAATATTGGATTTATAGTATCATTTTATTCTATTTTTACTAGTACTAACACCCACATAATTCATATTTTTCATTTCTATTTCCATATAAAGTGTAAAAAGGAAGTAGATCCATTAATTAAATCTCAAAACTTGTAAAGTTCATCACCACCTCCTTCCAAATGATGAATATATAATCAAAAAAGTAGTAATAATAATTCACTAAACATTTGTTACAACATGAGAAGGAAACAAAATTACTTTCCCACTATTACAAAGTGTTGTCAACAAGAAAGGTGCTGCCTTCACTCCCATGGGTACACCCCTAATCTGCTTATAGTATTCACCTTCAAAATAGACATTATTATATAAAATATTTTTCACGAAGGCCACTATAATGTTATTATCTTCATTAGAAAACTTCATATCACTTACTAGTGTAGTGCTTCATTAAGCCATTCAATGCCAGCATTATGGAGGATCACAAGAAGCAAATCTTTCACATTGATCCCACCAATATTGCTTATTTTACAAATTCATTTTCATGTGCAACCCTCAAAAATGCCACAACTCCACCAAATTGTGATGTTTGCCCTTAAAAATCCTTTTAATTTGGGTTCAATAAACTTAGCAAAGGGGTTCTGTTTTAAATCCTGATTCTGCCAAAATTGGCCTTAAAGGGGGATCATGTATCCCTTTATGAACCTTAGCAATGCTCAATATCAAAGGAATCAATTGCTTTTTAACCCCTAAAAAATCCACAATTTAGGCAGAAAATTTATGTTCCAACCACGTCTTCCAACCATAAATCAAGTTTATGATAAGTTATGTTTATCTCATTTTTTCTTATAGTACTAAAGTAAGTTCTATCATTCAACTAATCAAGCATTTTCTGAGTATATAAAATTGTCCATAATAACAGATCCATGCCAATTATCCAGTTTCATAAGTCTTATTGATCTATTATTAATTAAGTCATTCAACAAGGTTTCTTCTCTAGTCAAGTTGTAAAACATCTTGCTAGATTGACCTTCACCAAAACATCTCCTTATAATCTGCTCACACAACTTTTTAAATAAGGAGGTAGGTGGAGCTAAAGGGGTTTAAAATCAGTTTTCCTTAAAGACCTGACTAGACATTGTCCTTTTTTTCACCAAAATACCTCAATACCTCATTTCCTTATTAAAAACTTTAACTCCAATAAAATGTCCACTAAATCTGGTTTTCTAGAAGGCACAATACAAGCACTTAGAAAACAGTACACTATACGTGGATGTAATTTAAAAAAAAAACTGTAATTACACACTCTGAACCTCCCAGAAACCAGTGTGAGACATATTCAACTCAGTCTCTTTCCCTCCCCCCCAATTTGTTGGCGATATTGTAAAACTTTGTTTCTAGAATTTGAATATGTTCAAACTGTGTAGTCTCTTGTCCCAGTGGTTCTTCTCCATTAACCTGGATGATCATCTTACTGTTTGGTGATCCTCTAAAAAACAGCATTTTTAACACATTCCTGTTCAAATTTATTATCCAGGCAATTGTTAATATCTATGTTCCAATCTCCACATGTGTAATCTTTATTTTTTTGTCAGTATAGGATAGGCCTACTTCTCCTTATGTTCATCCTCATCACATTTCAATTTCTTTTCTCTTCCCTGTAGTGTCACAATGTTGTCTCTACATTGTAAAACACTTAATTGTAAAGTTCCTCATGGGTAATGAAAAGAAGGTCATTAATCATTTTGTTTTCCAAATTCCTAATGTCTTTTCCAACTTACTCATACTTCTGCTGTTGTCCCTTATAAGTAAGTTGATCAACTTGAACCATGTTCGATCAAAAAGTTCAAGCAATTCCCTGTAAAACAAATCCTTTGACAAGGCCATTGGGAAACTTGAATATGTGTAACCCCTTAGGCAACTGACACTTTCTTAAACAATCATTAAAACAATGTCAAGATGAAGTCCTCTATATTTTTTTTAAATAATTTTTTCATCCTAAATATTCTACCATTAAGTATTTCATTGGTATCATGTACTCCAACACCATTACTCAAGCCAAAACGAATCCTCTGCTTGAACCAATCATTAAGTTCACCCACTCACTTTCCATCATCATCATCACAACCCTATTACTCAAACCAAGAGTAAAACTCTGCTTGAACCAATCATTAAGTTCACCCACTCACTTTCCATCATCATCATCATGAAGGTTGTTACCTTGTCACTGGCCAATATTTATGCTAAGAACAAAGCAAAAACTAAATTGTAAGCATTTGGATAAAATACATTTGAGTAAGACCACAAGCAGACTTGTAGGTGTAACAGCTGAAATGCGGAGAGAAGAATGTTTGATTGGATTAGGAATGTATGAAGAGAGCTGGAGTGGCAGAGTACTTATTCTCAACACACAGAGACTGACAATACAACAATGGAATTTATCAGAACATCAGGGAAGTCATTGTTAAGTGAGGGGGGCGGGTAGTTAGAAAGTGGGAGAGACAGTCAGTGTTCTTACTGCAGTTAGCATTTGATACAGTTAGTGAAAAATCTGCTATGAGATGATTAAGTCTGGGACAAAGACAGCATATCAGTAACTGCTACACTGCACTGTAACATCAAGTCACTCCAAATCAAAGGGAGGTCTGGTTAGTTACCATATGTCTGTGGATCATAGTGTTGAAGGAAGAGAAGGTATTGCATGAACAGAGGTAGGACATTTTAAAGGTGAGGTACTGATGCTATGAAAGCTCTCTCCCTAGAGGTCTGGGGTCCTGGAAGGGAGGTGGATTAGCCAGAACCATTGGTGACATTTTTCATTTTGTTTGCTGAGCTGTATTTGAGATAATGATGACTGGCACCAGAGCTTTCATTGTTTAGACACTTACACACTTTGCATAACTAGACACACCGAAGCCTTTTTTAATGTGGCTAGTCCCATGGTTCCCCAGATTTGAGCAACTGTTTTTAATCCAGTTGAAATGTACTTAGCAAGTCTGTATTAGGCTTGTTTTAATCGGTTAAAATCCAGACATAATGGTTTTGTGCAGAGCAATGTGCCATAAGCCAGTTGCAGGACTAGAGTCAGCAGGGCTATCTTGGCTGCGACTTTCCCAGACAGGAAGGGGTTAATGATGTACAGCATGGCAGCATTTGATTGGCTGCTAGACATACCATATAATAGTTGTATAACAGTAAGCTGCTGCACAAGGTAACAAAAAATAGTAGCGTCACTGCAATCTTTTCATTAGAGTGATGGGTTACCAAAGAATGGTGAGCTGCTTTTAGTCAAGAGAATTAAGATCAAAAATTCATGTTATTATTATTATTATTATATTTTATTTATTATTTGTTTGCATTTAGCTGCAGGCTGCTTTCATATAGCCAGCTCTTGAGTAATACGTTGATAAAAGATTAGCCTGACCCTGGGCATATGGAGTGTTTGACTGTAGAATCTTGTCCTCAGCACACTAAATCATGGATGATCTACTACAACAGGCCTGCATTGGGATGAAGAGAATGCTGATTCTGAGGGTACCTAGTCCCTCAGGGATACCTCATGGTATTTCACAGATTGATGCTAATGAGCATAAGTAACTGGTATCTACACTAAGGTAGCTTGCACACCATTTTAATGGGCACTCATCAAAACCTCTCACATGAGTATGGGGTCACATGCTACCGAGTCAGTGGTCATGGAGCCAGCTAAAAAGAGAGCATCAATGAAATCACTGCTATTGAGATGGCTTATGTCTAAATCAGTGACATGACAATGCCATAAACTTGGATAGCTGGCTTTGAGGAGAATGCATTCATTCAGGCAGTTTATAACATATTTCCGAACAATCTTCTAGACATTATGCTAGGCTGTTATGAAAGGAGATAGAATCATAATTATCAGATATGCATTCTAAGCCCCTACTGAAATCCCAAGGTCTATAATTATGATGGTCCAAATATCAGAACCTAAACTCTGATATACGGCAATGTTGAATGTTAGTAGAGGTCTGGGGGTACAGCTTTCCAAATCTCAGTTAGTTTTTTTGGCATGCTATAACTCTCAAGATTATGCCTCATACTGCTGATAGGGAGTCATCCATTCCCTTGCATATGTGTTTATTTCAAGATTTTATGAGTGGCCTTATTGTTACTGACTTGGTTGTGAGGTCACCAACACATTTGGCTAAGATGCTGTCAGTTATAAGTGAATCCTTCTCTACCTCTACATCTTTGTAATAGAAATATACTTTTTTCAACTCTGGCTTATCCCATCAAGCATGATTATGATCATTCTGCAACTACATCATCCTATACACCCCATATACCACCCTAATAACTACACAATCCTGTATACCCCAAATGTCCAACAACTACACCATATTATACAACCCAAATGTCTAATAATTACACCATCCTATACACCCCAAATGTCCCACAATTGTTGATTAAAACCACAGTATACAATTTTTTTTTCTTGACTATTCTGCCTGTAAACATTTTACTGATTAAGTACAAAGGTGAGCAAAGTTCAGCATATGAATTTGGACATGTTTGTGTACAGTTTGTGAGTCATATTCACCCATCTTTAAAATATGTCATAAACAGGTTGGATGTGAACTTATCTGTGGGAAACTCTGCGAGATTGAGAAGTGTGGGTAGAGGATCTTCAGGAATGACAGAGAAGAGAACGATGATGGTGAAGCAGCAATTTGTCTAAAGCAAGGCATCAAAGGTGAGATCAAAGAGGAAGTGGAATATCAACCCATGAAGGGACAAGGGAGCAGTTAGGTTCAGGGCTTTCATTTAGTCGTTTGAAAGTTAAGGAAGAACAAAGACTGGAGAGTTGTGTATCATCTCCCAGACAAATCAGGTGAGAAGGATGACATTCTAGAAAATAGAATAAAGAAGTGGGATATGAGAAAGAGGATAATATTCATGGGGATCTGAGTCTGTTAAGAGCAAAAAGGAGATTTCAGGCTGTGAGGTACAGAGGTAATGGGAGCTGATTAAGGCATTGGGCCATGAGTTCGGCCAATTTGTAAAGGACTCTACTAGAAAGGATAGAATTCTGGATGCTGTTTTAATCAAATTAGAAGATGCCATGGCTATCCAGATTAGAGCACCAGTAGGCCAACAGCCACTGTGTGATTTAGAACTGAGGAGAGAAGGATAAACAGAGGCAAATATGATATTTGGGTTTTTAGGAGTGTAGCTTATGCTGAGTAGGCAAGATGGTCAAAGATGAGATGGGATACAGAAAGCAAGCTAATGGAATCCGACTATGAGAATATGTCAGAGATGGAGTCCACAGTGCAAAGGAGAAGGTTCTGAAGCACATGAAAAATGAGAAGAAGGCTGAAGGGGCTGGACAGGAATGTGGTACTGTCAGTTAGGGCAAGAGACAGGGCTAACAGATGAGGATATGAAAGAGGCATGGTATAAGAAGGTTAGCAGAAGGTAACAAGGACAACAAAAGGGCAATATCAAAGAAACTTGGTATAAGGAATCAAAATAGAAAACAAGGATTTTTTAGATGAAATACAGAAATAAGGAAGGGAGAGACAGAACTGTCCAGGCTGGAGGGAGCAGACTGGAAGAAAACAGGGGCACTGAATGAACACTTTTGCTTTAATCTTCAAAATTAAAGCAAGAGGAGAGTAGCTAATTGTGAGATAGGTAGAACAGAGCTGAGAGAACAGAGAACAGACATCAGAGAGAAAGAGAGGAAAGGGAGAGGTAACTGGTTGTCTCTATGGAGGACAAAAACTAGATGAACTACCTTCCTGTGTCTTCAGCAGTTTGGCAAATATGCTGGCAGAGACCCTGATCAACATTTTCAACACATATACTGGCCACCACAAAAGTGTCCCAAGTGCACTTGGGTGCAACAAGTTTTGTACAGTGATGATATGGTGAATTATAGGTAGGAAGGACATGAAGAAGCACCTATGGTGGTGAGTGGCACTCTTCCTGGTGGGCAACAGTTGTATAACAGCCACCATCAGGCCTCTTGGTCAGAAACACCAGTCAGTGGTCTAACCTGATCCATTTTTATGACTAAGTCAGGGGAGAATTTAACTGTAGGGACAAGTAGAGGTCAAGCTTGGCCTACAGAGATGGCTGATACAAAAACTGGATTGTTTGGGGGATTGGCCCAAGAGTAAAGAAATGGACTGCATAGAGTTGAAGCATAGAACAAATGAGGTAGTGATAAGAGAAAGGCTGCCAGGAACAAGAAAAATGACTAATGCAATACTACAGGGGTCAGTAAGAGGTGCAACAAGAGAAGGATAAATCTCTTTGCTCATGAAACAAATATAAGGCTACCACTAGAGGAGGTGGGGTGGAGGAATCAAAGAAGGATTTAGGAAAGCTGATCAGGAAGGAGAAGATTAAGTTTCAGTGAAGATAAATGAAAATTACTTCAACTTCATTTAAACCACAAGAACTCTGATGTGTAGCATCAGCTGTGGACAGTGGATATGGCAGTAACATAGCAGGAGTCGGGGATTTTTGATAACAAATAGACTGACCCACAAGGGGCACAATGAAATGGCAATGGAAGCAGCAAACATAACGCTGACATGTATCCTCAGGAGGACAGATTCCAGAACCAATGAAGTCATGTTTATTCTATACTACACCCTGGTCAGACCACACCATGAGTACATGGTGCAGTTCTCAAGGCCATACAAGGACAGGAGCATCAGACTGCTGTCAGGATTCCAGAGGATAGCCATCAGAAAAAAGTGCAGGATGAAGGGGTAAAAAATATCACCAGAAAACAGAAGAGATGGGTCTCCCATAAGAGCATGTGAACCATGCTATGGGTGCACAAGTTCATGACAGGGAGATATAATAAAGGCAGGTTAGGGGCTGACTATTCTCTGGATCTGTAAAAGTGCTTCTTCGCAGAGAGTGTTATGGACCTACAGAGTGAATTACTAGAATGGCTGGTGGACCAGGAATATATGTGTTTATTCAAATATTCATGAGGTACATGAAGATAATGTATGGTAGGAGGTAGAGATGGAAAGAGATATAATGACTAATGCACTTCAAAACAGACTATACAAGATTATTGCCTCATTTCATTAAGCAAATGTAATGCAAATGTATAAAGGCTACCACATGCGCGGGACTGCCTTTTTGTGGCGTTTACCATAAAAGCAGGTTCCATTATGGTATTGTAGAGTTGAGATACAGAAAGAGATGCAGCTTCAGAGGAAACTGGCATTATCCTATAAACCAGTGCTGTCATATGGTGTCAGAACAGTGCTCTACCCATACATCATATGGTGTCAGAACAGTGCTCTACCCATGCAGCATATGGTGTCAGAACAGTGCTCTACCCATGCAGCATATAGTGTCAGAACAGTGCTCTACCCATACAGCATATGGTGTCAGAACAGTGCTCTACCCATACAGCATATGGTGTCAGAACAGTGCTCTACCCATACAGCATATGGTGTCAGAACAGTGCTCTACCCATACAGCATATGGTGTCAGAACAGTGCTCTACCCATACAGCATCTACTTGTATTTACTGCATTTTACTGACTGACTGTTTTCAAATGGGCAGTGCCATCTTTAAGTACAGGTCCTGGGAGGAAAGGAAGCTTCTGAAAGACAAATAAACAGTGATGCTATTAAAATCTATCTATCTAGCTAGCTATGTATTTATTTATTTGCATTTGTTTACTGGAAGGTCCGAATGGGCAGAAGCTCCTTTTCTGTGAAAAGTCCCAACAAAATTATGAAAACAATAAGAAAGGCAATATACCAAATATGTAATAGCAGATAATTCAAACAAAAAATGTTTAGTTCCTTAATTATACAAAATGTCAATCATTAAAAAGATACAACAACAATTTTTAAATATACACTTAAACAGAAAATATACTAATAGTACATAAACCAATCAAGCATTCAAGGATAAATATTTACGCAAATATATTTACATCAACTTAATGAAAAGGGGGGCAGTGTATAAACATTGTGGTAACTAGTTGTCAGTTATTTACCGCATACTACTCAATAACTTTAATTTGGAACAAATTCACCAAATAACCATCTGGCAGATATTTTAAGTTATAACTGTACCGTTAAGTAATGAAAAAAAACAGTTGCATACTTTCTACTGTGGTTAATAGTACATCATTTGCATATATGTACTGCTCAAAATGATATGCATAGATGGCATGGACAGAGAAAATAGCATGAAGAGAAGGAACTGGTGATACTTTACATCACTGTGCAGCGATCCGAGTGATGGCAAGTAGAGGTGATCTAAACTGATATAGCAGTGATCTTATCGCCAGCGTCACAACAGGATTTTACATACAGAAAACCGCTAGGGATGTAAAAGTGCTCACAAGTGCAAAAGAGGAAGAGGTTCATTGATTTCATGTCTCCATGGTCTAGGCATTTGTGTAGCAAGAATCCAGATGGACTCAGTAGAGTTATTACTTCATAACTAGTATCACTGAAAAAGTAACACTAGAACTATCCATGACTCAGCAACATTATTACTTAATAACTAGTATCAGCGAGGGGTCCCCTACACATCGTCAAAATTTTACAAAGCCATAGACCATATGGCCGAGACCATATGATCGACTTTTGAAATATCGACCATGCGGAATGGGCATCTCCGTACAGTGTGGAAAGGGAAGATTTCCATAATCTGCACTGTAGTGCGATCTCGGAGTTGGTATATTTAAATTTCAGGGGGTGCAGGGGGGGTTGACCCCCTGCTAGCAATGTGAAGGTTAGTGTTTGTTTTGTTTGTTTGTTTTTTAACATGATCAAAATTTCAAAAGTCGATCGTATGGTCTCAGACATATGGGATTCGGCTTTGTGAGATTTTGATCATGTATAGTAGACCCTCACTGAGAGAGTAACACTGGAAATATTCATGACTCAGTAACATTATTACTTCATAACTAGTATCACTGAAAGAGTAGCACTTGAACTATCCATGACTCCGTGACATATTATTACTCCATAACTAGTATCACTGAAAGAGTAGCACTGGAGTTATCCATGATTCAGTGACATTTCTTCACAACTAGTATCACTGAAAGAGTAATACCAGAACTATCCACGACTCATCAGCATTATTACTTTATAACTAGCAGGAACTATAATGTTGTTAAATATGCTTGAACTCCAAGCTATGTATATATTTCACTAAGATATGATCACAGACAATTTCAACAAAGAGTACAAATTCTTGATTAAAGCAATGCCCCAAAATTAGACTAAGTACAGGTAACCTAAGAAGTCCATTTTACCTTAGCAGTCACTTCTGGCATTGAGCAAATAGTACAGTAATAAAATGCTGTCTGTCTCAAGTTCATACTAAAAAAAAAATAAACAGAGTGACCCAACCATGCACAGTCAATGCAACCATTTATAAGAGATGCATTACGTAAATGTCACACTGGAAACAAAATTATTTTCAACTAAATGACTCCCAAGTTAATACCATTACAGGAAGAAACACTTCCTTTTAATTAGGAAGCATAATATAATATGCATTTCAAAAGACTTCTGTTTTTCCTCTCCACTAGGTCCAGTTGAAGTTGTTCTAAAATGCAGATACTCATCTTAAAAGCTTGTTTTTTAATGCCTGTTAACTATTAAAATACCAGGGCATATGTTGGGTATCCTAAGTAGGATTGCACTTGCTGTGCTCAAAAAAGGAAATAGTCAGTTCTACTTAATTAGCTCCTATGTTTGGTCAAAGTGCAAAGCAATTTAACATACCAGGGATATGAAACTGTGGAAGAAGGAAAGGTTCTCTTACTTCCACTGTTAGCGATGGAAGAGTGTGGGGAGGAGCAGAGAGGGGCCTTTACCCCAGCAAAACTGTTTTTTTTTAAATTGTAATACTGTTAAAGAAGTTCACCATGTGTGCAGTCAATTTAAAAAATTCAGCGATTCCCAGTGTAATGTTTTCGGGTTAGAAATTCAAATATAGATCTGCACATCCTATGGTATTAACAATGTTTTTTTTATTTTTTTATTAAGTTTTTATTAGGAATGTACTTAGAAGAATTTCACTGCAGAAAGATTGACAGTTTGTTATACTTGCCCAGTCTGACATTTTCTGGAACCAAGTTTTCATTTGTTTTTTGGAATGCACTCAAAATACATGTAGTTGTTCATGGGTGTAGAGTTGAGAAAAACATTGCATGTGAAAATGTGAATTTTTGACATATAACTCAGAACTCTGAAACACATCCCATACTGAAGCCACAGTCCACTGCATTTGCAAGACATGATATGTTAAGAATTATATGTTACACAATTTTAATATATTAGACTCTGATGGCTTTAACTTCTGCGGTGGTGCAGCGGTAGTGTTGTTGCCTCACAGCAAGAGGTTCTCCCATTCGTTTCTCGGCTAGAGTGCGAGGAGTGCCTTCTGTGTGGTGTCTGCATGTCCTCCCCATGGTTGGGTGGGCGTTCGAAAGACATGCGTAAATGGGCGTGCCTTCATTGAAGGTTGGACGTCGAGCTGGCACCTCGGCGTTCATGAAAATCTACTGCCAATCATTGGCGGACCGGAGTTCCGCTGTGGCAACCCCTAACCGGGAAAAGCCGAAAGACAAACAACAATACTCTGATGGTTTTGCTACCTACTCCATTGCACTTTATGCTAATTTTAGAAGAACTGTGATATTAGCAAATGCCCTGTAGGTGGCAGTACATAAGTTTGAACCATGAATTTGCACAGGAGACACTCCTAATGTGTAGTCATTGAATGAGTAGTGATCTGGTTCCATGCAGTACTTAAACAACATGGGATTTCGAAAGTACTTGAAAACATATGAGTCTGAATCAGGAATGGTTGAGCAGTTTATTTTGAAAACCATTTACTGAAGGAATAAGGTCATCCTCTTTGTGATAATGAAATGAATTAAGATGGTAATAGCAGAATGAATGACTGGAATTCATTGCTTCTAAGAAAGTAATGCAACCACAGCATAAAATATCTGCATAATAAAGTCAAAAGCACAAATAGATTACTTGCATAATAACATCAAAAGTAATTTTTTCACACACTTTTCCCACTTCACCACCAGCTTGGAGCTGCACTCTCTAAATCCCCTTTACTCTGTATAAACTGATTCCAATACCAGACAGCCTTGGAAGAAAAGAGAAAAACTTCATTACCCTCAAAGGATCTGCACTCTCTAAAGGAGTACATCTTATACAGTGACTATACTGGAATGGTCTAAGTTCAGATATTTAGTCAATGCTTGGCATTATGGAAGTTTATCAAACACTATGCCACTGAGGCCAACACTAAGGGACTCTGGCTAACAAAGTTTGCAGATGACTGCAAACTGGGAGCCATTATTGAATCCCCAAATGATATGGATATTCTACAAAAAGGCCTTACAGAAACAGATGCCTGGTGCCAGAGCCATGGGCTCAAGCTTAATGCCAAGAAATGTATAGTTATCTCCTTTGGAAAAAAACATGTACCCATGAATTACCACATAGGTGGCAGGACGCTAAACATCGATAGTGTGATGAGAGAGTTAGGGACACAGGTGGACAGTGGTCTCACTTTCAATAACCATCGCCACAACAGTCAGTAAATCCTTCTATGTGGCACACCTCATCACTAAGGGCTTTTCATCCAGAAAAAAAGGAGGTCATTGTCCCACTGTACTCATCCCTCATTAGACTCATTATAGAGTATAATGCCCCATTTGGTATGTACCTCACAAGACATCTGCAACATCTGGAAAGGCCACAGAAATACCTCACTAAAAGAATCACAGGCCTAAAGAAGATGCCATATGCTGACCATCTAAGAAAACTCCAGCTATAGTCTGTGGCATATCGTCTACTCAGAGGCGATCTCTGCTTAACATACAAGGCCATGTCAAACCCTGAGCTGTTGGACATGCTCCACTTAAATAAATCCCAATCCCCTCAGAGCCACACGCTCCAGGGATCTAAACCTTGTCATCACAATGAAAAAAACATGCTGGAGGGATAGGTTCCTGACCCAGAGACCCCGCCATACTCTGGAATAGACTGCCCATACATGTCAAACAGAGCGCCTCATTGGCCCTCTTCAAAAGGAACCTTGATGATTGGATGGGAGAAAGGAAATTCACCCCGGGGATCATGTCAGTCACCCTGCTAGACAGGGGCCCAGAGAAGTAAATATTGTGGGAAGAAATATCGAGGGAATTGTTATGGCTAGGCTTGCATAGGCCCTAGGGCCGATAGCCTAGTACCAACCTATGAACCTATGAACCTATGAATGAACGTTTGCAGAAAATAGAAAAATGAAGACCACGCAAAAGAGTGCTAACAAGTCTTGAAAATGGAAATAATTTGGATTTGAAGGGCATGCCTTTATAGCCCATTTTTAAAGGTTAGGCATCTTTAGAAAATGGTCATAACATTTGATTGCTACTTGTAAAGTAAACAGATTTGTATAGTTTTACACTTTAGGATGTGTTGGACAGTACTCAACTGAAATCATTTTTGGTGGTTAATACCCTTAGCAGAAACTGATTAACAAAGAAATGTTTTAGAAAATTGTGATGAAGCTCTCTGCATTAGAAGCTCAACCTGAAATGCAAATAGCACAGTAACAAAGTGCTAGTACAGAAACAACCAGGAAGTCTTGCAGCACAAGTGTATTGCTATCGCTCCTCAAAAGGGCATATTGGCTGGTTACCACCAAAAGTAAAGAAATTATTTAACTGTATGGAAAGCAGCTGTCTCCCTCAATGTATAATACAACCAGTACTACACTCTAACATAATAATGTAGTCATGGATCTGGAAAACTGGGTTGATAATTCCCACTCCTTCAATTACCATGTAGCAGCAGTAGTCAGATAATCCTTCTGTTTAGCCCAACCAATGCCTAACGCCATATGATCCGGGGCAAAAGAAGTTATCTCCCACTTTATTTAGCCCTAATTAGACCAGTTATTGAGTAAAATCCCCCCCATGGGACTGAACTGCTTTGCCTTTCTTGGGGGGGGGGGTACAGCATGAAGATGGGTATTGGCAAAATTTAAATGGTCTTGTGATTCAGTTGCCTTCTTGTATTTCCTATGTTCTCACAATCTTCTTTTCCAGGCATTTTGTTTCAAACACACACCTCAGTACATTTATTTGGGATTTGGTATGTCAGTGAGTCCATTCAATTAAAAGGGCTTGAAATGACAAATTCCATGCAGTTAATATCAATATCACATCCCAGATATTTGGGATCTGGTGCTTTTCAGAGAGGGACATGGCCCAACAAACTCATTTGATGAAACAGGCTTGCATTGACAATTTATTATTTATTTTATTTATATTTGTTTACCGGAAAATTCTGACTGGACGTAGGTCCTTTTTCAGCAGATGCCTGGGGAGAAAAGCTCCACATCATGTACATGATAAATAGAGATACAAAGTTGCAACAATAATAAACAACATTACAGGTTGTTGGCTTTAATACAATAACAAGATATTGATTATCAACAGTATATACAGTAAATGTTGCAAGTTAAGTTTTTTGTCGCTTATATTAGTAACAAAGTTGTCAGACAAGATTTTAAAGTATGCAAAGACAACTAGTTAAGTCTGACTGTGGTTTGTAGTGGCGGTAGTATAGTTGGGTTACAAGTCTAGGTGGGGGGGGGTAAGGGTGGGGGTGCTAGTCTGGATTAGAACAAGGACAAAGCCAGTGCAAATTTAAGTGGAATTTGAGTGCAGTCTTGAAAAGGCTGCTGGAAGGTAGAGTAGTTATAGAGGGTGGAAGATTGTTCCAAAGTTTAGATATGGTACATGAAAATATGGCTTCTCCTGCAGAGTTTTTGGGTTTGATAACAGTGAGTTGATTTTTGTTGCTTGATCTTAGGGGCCGAGTGGAATGATAGGGTTGGATAAGGGTTTAAAGGGAAGGGATGTTAAGGGGGTGGTTAATAAGTTTATGAGCGAGGGTGAGTTGATTAAAGTGAAGGAGTTGTGGGAGTTCTAGCCAGTTTAGTTCTTTAAGGGAGATACAATGATGGCTGTGGTAGGAGGTTCCAGAAGCAAATTTAGCAATTTTGTTGTAACAAGCATCCAGCTTGTGTAGGTCTGTCTGTCTAAGGTTGATAAGTATGGGGGATGTATAGAGTAGGGTGGAGATTAGCTGGAAATTGGCCATGGAGATTCTAGCCGCCTTGGTTAGGAATTGGCGGTTTCAATATAATGCACAAAGTTTCTTGCGAACTTGTGACAAGTTTTTGTTTAGTTGTGTGTGCTTTTTGTAATGTGGGAGCAAGCTCCAACACATCTCCATGAAGTGGACTTTGCATTCAATACCACCTAAACTATGGTAACTAACTCCATGGTTGCAAAAGTCTCTTAGTAAGTTAGTAAACTTGTCACTACACATCCATTCAATGAAATAGACCCTTTGGATTGTAACTAAGTAATTGTATGTAGTCCAAGACAGAGGCAACTGTCTGATTTTGAATGGATACAGCTATTATGCAATTGTGATGACAATTACTTTCTTGAGGTCAGCTTACAAGCTTTAGTTTATTGCAAATAGGCTTATGATTGTCTTGTCATCTTTAAATTTGGTTATTTCTTCCAATTTTTTATGATATTATTATGTTGTACAATTTAACACTCAAAGTGTACTTTGTAGGATTTTATAATAGCCTTTTCATGTGTGTGTATGTATGTCTGTATACATCTGTCATGTGACACAGTGACTGCCTGAGCTAGAAAAATATACTGCTTATTTGGAGGGTGTCTTCTAAGGTTGCCTTTACTTTGGGGTGTATCATGAGAGAGAAGTACAGAGCAGGCATACAAACCAGAAAGAGGCAAATCTCTGTAACAACCAATGAGAGGTGGTATATCTAGGAATATATAATGCCTATGGCTACTACATCCAAAATCAGTTTTCTGGCCTTTGAATCAAGAAAAGGTTCTGATGGGGAGTCTCTAGGGTACTGTAGGAAGGTAGTCTGGAAGGTGTACA